>NC_086006.1:26422150-26722150 GCF_030014385.1 Trichomycterus rosablanca | reverse complement strand
GTCATTAATAACCATTTAGGACTGAAGACACTTTTGATCCAGTTTACAGTGGAATTATTTTGCCATTGCGATAGACAAAGATCTGAACTCGGAACTGCAGGCAGGTCAGTCCAGAGATGTTCACAAGTCACAAAATACGAGTCTGAGTCGAGTCACGAGTCAATATAATCTACACAAAACATATATTATAAATGTAGCGTAGAAATAAACAAATAATCTGTAAGTTCAGATAAAAACAAGAACAGATTAGCGACTGTATTTAGCTGTTTTACTTTGTGCCTTTACTTTCCTAGATTCCAGTTAATAGCTTAAGCTGACGTTTTGTTTGCATTGCAAATTACGGCACAGTGGCCAAAATCCCAAACACAGCAAAAAATCATAACCGCTGCTTACCTTAGCTTCTGTTCTTCCAGATGCTATTAAATTTATAAGCGTGTGTCCCATTAGGAATAGAATCTGTTCGTTTGTAAATGTGCTTATAATTAAAAACCTCCAAACTTTTCCCGGTTGGGAAGTAAAACACGAACTCGTTAGAAAGCCGATCAAGCGTTTCATTACCACGTCATCTGTGTGACGCAAACTGAATAAATGCAGATAACAGCATTTCTTACTAACAATTACGATCAGAAGCTCTGATTGGTTCAGAAAGCGGTTCTTCCAACTATTAGCACCAATTCTGTAGGAGCGTTCCATTCACATTATCTGTTACTGTGAAGTGCACTACGTAGGGTATTACACCATTTTAAGTAGGGAGCGACGCTTCATCACTACGGCGGAAGCTGGCTGGAAGATTTACTCATTGCGTGCGTTGTGGGTTAAGACGGCCGGAGCGTTATTATTATTAGAGAGCAGAAATGACACGATCAGAATGATGTCGCATCATATATATATATAATTGTCACACGTAACTAATGTTGCTGACTTTTGTTGTCTACGAGTCATTTTTTGCGAGTCACAAGTCGAGTCTGAGTCATTTGAAACTAGTCCGAGTCGAGTCTGAAGTCGCTGTGTGTGCGACTTACATGCGACTCGGACGTAAGACGTCATCTCAGTTGCAGTGTGTGTTGCCCTAGAATGATGGATGCGGCATCTACAGGTGCATGTTAACCATGGCATGGGCACAAATGCCATCTTTCATGCCATGGCAGTACCTGACTGTTTACCTTCTCACTTTCTACGCTATGTGTGATGCTTTTCTTCTTTGGCCTGATAAAAGGAACATCCACTCTGATCAAGAGAGGGAACATTTGGAAAGGTGTGTGTGTGTGTGTGTGTGTGTACTTCTGTTGTTCTCAGACAGCAGAGGTTGGTTCACTTGACCCCTCTGAACTGGCACAGTCACCGAGCTCTACTTTATCTACACACACCAGGAAATTATTTTATTAGTATTCATCACACACACACACACACACATATACAGTATCCCTCTCTTTGTCTGTATCTATACCATGTTGCATTTTTCCCCAATTTTCCTCCCAGTATAGTCGTATCCAATCACCCAAATGATTTTCGTATCCTCTCTCTCTCTCGTATTGTTGCTGACCTCCACTCTGACCGAGGAGAGCCGTGACCAACACACACCCCTTCGACACGTGTGCAGCAGCCGACTGCATCTCTTCACCTGCACTAGGTAAATGGTGCTGAGGTCAGGGCTCTGTGTAGGACACTGGAGGTTCTTTAAATCGAGCTTTACTTCATGTCTTTATATAATCTGCTTTGTGCACAGGAACAGGGAAGGACCTTCCCTAAACTGCTACTGCAAAGTTGGAAGTATGTAATCAATGTATTACACCTGTTAGCAACTGTTGTGGCTGAAACACATGAATTCAGTATTTAGAAGGGGCGTCTCTACTTCTGTCAGCCTGCTTTTTTCCCTCAGCCCTCAGGTAGCTGTCACGCATGAGCAGAGGTTGTGACTACATTTGGGAATTGGTCTTGACCAAATTTGTTATAAAACAGAAATCCTGAAGTGTTTAGTTCTTATGTGTTTATAGAGGTGAGGAATAAAGGCCACTGTGATATTTTTGACATATATATATATATTACATATATATATAAATCTGAAAACAGAGGCGACCCGGCACTGACCCACTTCCCTTCCCAGAATTGAGTTCATTTAGGTCACACTAAATACCAAACCAGACCGCCAGTCATCAACATTCCCCATCCTACATGTTTTATTTCAATATTTTTTAGCTTTTTAGCTCTCAGTCAGCTGCTGTATCTGCTACAAAACCCTGATGTGTCAGTAGGGAATCGGTATCATATCCCTCATGTATTTGTAGTGAATCAGTAGTGAATCAGTAGTAAATTGATATTATAGACCTCATGTATTTGTAGTGAATCAGTATCTTATTCCTCGTGTGTTTGTAGTGAATCAGTAGTGAATCTGAATCATATCTCTGATGAATTTGTAGTGAATCAGTAGTGAATCTGTATCATAGACCTCATGTATTTGTAGTGAATCAGTATCATATCCCTCATAAAATCAATTCTGCAAAACAAATTATGTGCTGTTGCATATGTGGAAACAGTTTGGGGAAGACTCTTTCCATTTCCAGCATAACTGTTCCACTGTACACAAAGCAAGGTTTGGTGGGGAGATACTCCAGTGACCTGAATGGAGCCATGACCTCAACACCGTTAAACACCTTTGAGATGTTGATTTTGAGCCAGGCTTTCATCCAACATCAGAATGTTACACAATGTTATTTTTACTAAATGGGTACAAATTCCTACAAACCTGTGGAAAGCCTTTCTAGAGGAGTAAAGACTACAACTGCAAAAAGTCCAATGCCAATTAATGCCAGTTAATGCCAATTGTTTTGGAAGGAAAAGTCCAACAACTCATGGTCAAATGTCTAAATATTTTTAATATATAGTGTATCTGAGCTCGGTGTCTTTCTCTCACATAGCTCACATGTATTTGTAATGAATGTATCGGTATCTATATAGGACCAGATGAGCACGGCTGCCCTGAAAGAAGCTCCAGACGTTGAGAAATTTGCATCCTGTCCGGGAGCAAACTCACCTCGGTTTTGAAAGAAAACGTTTGCACCACCTTCCATCGTCCCTTCCGGTTCGCTGCAGCTCTCCTCCATCGCTCTACGGCACGTCACGTTTTCAAGCGAAGCACATAATTCGCTTTTCACCGTGAGCGTAGCCTGGAACTTCTCATTCCAGACCTCATTACCTTGCATGACAGTTAATTAATAACCGCGGTTCTGAGCTGGAAAGGAAAATCATTCGAACACGCTGCGAGACTAAAGTGTACGTACACTCAGAAGGGGCGATTATTTCATAGTCATTCTTTAAGGTTGCTGTAATTGCTGTAAAAGTAGACCTACTGTGAATTCAGAACTGCTGGAACTTGGTGTAAGTTATCCACAGTCAAGTAGGTTTTATGCTGCCTTAGGCTTCAGTTTGCCGCTCCATAATATGAGCTTTTAATTTGCACTAAAGTGGACAAAAGAAGCATCTACGTGGTCCACACCAGCCTCTTAGCCCAGGTAGATGCTCATCTCACTTGACTGTGGACGGTATGTTAGTCACTGGTGGTTTATAGACGTAAAGACCTGTAAAATGTTCCACTCTGGTGAGCATGGTGAGTGAGCGAACAGTGGCGATGACTTTGCAGATGGAAGCGAGAGCGAGAGGTTAAAGGAAGTGTGTGAGAGGAATGCATTAGGAAACTATCGATTCCAGTGACATGGCTCTCAGCCGTGG
This sequence comes from Trichomycterus rosablanca, assembly GCF_030014385.1. Classification (NCBI taxonomy): domain Eukaryota; kingdom Metazoa; phylum Chordata; class Actinopteri; order Siluriformes; family Trichomycteridae; genus Trichomycterus; species Trichomycterus rosablanca. Next base: position 26,718,424 of record NC_086006.1, on the reverse strand, counting down.
CCGCCGCTGAAAAGGTCACAGTGCCTGCGTCCACACACACACAGAGGGAAATGGAACGGACGGCGAGAGAGCTGGAGATGCTACACGGGAAAGTAAAATCCCTCCATCTGTGTCAGGTAATGTGAGTGCTGCACGACTTCAGGATCCTGGGGACGATCCTTACCTCTGGTCTCTGTGCCTGTGGATGCTTCATCAACTGAATTGTGTTTCATTCACACACACACACACACACACACACACTCATTTACTCACACACACACACACACACACACACACACACACACTTAGTCACACATTCCTTCCGGACTCTGATGGTGCAGACACCCACACACTTATATACACACATACACAGGGGTTTTTGTATCTGTTGGTCCTGGATTTTGTAAAGTTGCTTTGAGACAATGTCTATTGTAAAAAGCGCTATATAAATAAAGTTGACTTGACTTGACTTGAGATACACCCACACATCTATACATATACACACACACCTGTACAACCACACACTTATATACACAAACATACACCCACACATCTATACACATACATACACACCTGTACAACCACACACTTATATACACAAACATACACACACACACATACACATATACACAAACATACACACCTATACAACCACACACTTATATACACACATACACCCACACATCTATACACACACACACGTATATGAACAAACATACACACACACACACACACACACATCTATACACATACACACTTATATACATGTATACACCCCCACACACAGACATACACACACATACACCCACACACTTATATAAACAAACACAAACACCCACGCATATACTGTATATATACACACACAAACACACCTATACACTCACACACTTATATAAACAAACACACACACATACACATCTATACACACACACATACACCCACATATATATATATATATATATATATATATACACACACACAAGCACACCTATACACTCACACACTTATATAAACAAACACATCTATACACACACACATACCCACAAAGCTTTCAGAATAGCAGTGAAGGCTATTCCATTGTGTTTGACCGTCCTATTCTGCACAATCACGCACACACACACACACACACATACACACAACCACTCATGGAGTTAGCACATACCTTTCTTCATTTGTATATGCATTTATAAATAAATAGTGCATAATTAATGCTCTTTTTGTTGTTGTTTTTTACAGTGAACGTGAATCCCCACAGCCATGTTACAAAATTTAGTGAACTGTCTTCTCAGAAAAGTGAAGCGAATTGATTGCATATTTTTTGACATGGGTGTAATGTTTAGGGAATCCATGTACTGTCGCTGTGTGTGTGCGTGTGTGTGTGTCTGTGTGTCTGTGTGACAGTGTGATGAGCTTGGTGAGATGAAGAAGGTGAACGTGTGAAGTGAATGTGTGTGTCTTTCCCCTCGGCAGCAGATGGATCTGTAATGAACTGTCTCCACAAATGTGGACGTGGTGGCACAGTCAGATCTTCACCATTACCCTGTCCAACCGGAGCAGAAATATCCGGACACCAGACGAACACGACGTGTCATAAATGTCTAGTTCTGTTATTTTGCACAGTCAGCTAATAAATATTGATAATATCAAGTATTTAACGTGTGCACTGTAATAAAAAGAACATGTATACAGTAGAATCTACATATGATTATACACCGATCAGACATAACATTATGACCACCTTCCTAACTGACTGGTCTATGGCTATGCAGCCCCATACGCAACAAACTGTGATGCTCTGTGTATTCTGACACCTTTCTATCAGAACCGGCATGAACTTCTTCAGCAATCTGAGCTACAGTAGCTCGTCTGTTGGATCGGACCACACGTGCATCAATGAGCCTTGGCCACCCATGATCCTGTCGCAGGTTTACCACTGCTCCTTCCTTGGACCACCTTTGATAGATACTGACCACCGCAGACCGGGACACACCCCATCAGAGCTGCAGTTTTGGAGATGCTCTGACCCAGTCGTCTAGCCATCACAATTTGGCACTCGTCAAACTCGCTCAGATCCTCACGCTCGCCCATTTTTCCTGCTTCTAACATCAACTTTGAGGATAAAATGTTCACTTGCTGCCTAATATATCCCACCCACTAACAGGTGCCGTGATGAAGAGATAATCAGTGTTATTCACTTCACCTGTCAGTGCTCATAATGTTATTCCTGGTCTGTGTATATATCTGTTCAAAATGATGCAGTATAATCATTGTGCACATTTATTTCAGTGGGGGGTCCCGGGTCTAAGCTTGTTGTGAGAGGTTCTGTCTAGGGTGTGAGAAGCCGGTCATGATCCTGATGAGTGACGCACAGCTGAGCTGATAACATTTAAAAAAAGGTTTTTAATCTTCATACGCCCAGTTAACGCCTTCCTGTTGTGTTCAGAGGAAGTCTCATTTCCCCTGAATTATCTGATCATATTTATTATTCATGGAGTGATACAGTATAAAAATATCAGTGTGATAAAGCCGCCGTGTCCGTGTCACCTGTATTATGGTTTCATTTTAACACCTTTATCCTGGTCTGGGTCACGGCAGCTCTGATAAACACCCTGAACCCAGATCTAGTCTAGTAAATAAGACACGATTGAGGGGCACCGTCAAGTGGGGGGCCAGGGGGCCACAGCCATCCTGATAGAATCATTTTATCAGCTCCACTTACCATATAGAAGTACTTTGTAGTTCTACAATTACTTTCTGTAGTCCATCTGTTTCTCTGCATGCTTTGTTAGCCCCCTTTCACCCTGTTCTTCAATGGTCAGGACCCCCACAGAGCAGGTATTATTTAGGTGGTGGATCATTCTCAGCACTGCAGTGACACTGAGATGGTGGTGGTGTGTTAGTGTGTGTTGTGCTGGTATGAGTGGATCAGACACAGCAACGCTGATGGAGTTTTTAAACACCTTACTGTCACCGCTGGACTGAGAATAGTCCACAGATCAAAAATATCCAGCCAACAGCGCCCCGTGGGCAGCGTCCTGTGACCACTGATGAAGGTCTAGAAGATGACCGACTCAAACAGCAGCAATAGATGAGCGATCGTCTCTGACTTTACATCTACAAGGTGGACCGACTAGGTAGCAGTGTCTAATAGAGTGGACAGTGAGTGGACACGGCACTGCTGTGTCTGATCCACTTATACCAGCACAACACAGACTAACACACCACCACCATGTCAGTGTCAGTGCAGTGCTGAGAATCATCCACCACCTAAATAATACCTGCTCTGTGGTGGTCCTGTAGGGGTCCTGACCATTGAAAAACAGCAAGCCAGGCTTTTACGTCCAGTATCAGTGCCTGAGCTTACACTGAAAGCTTGTAAAATGCTTTCCAGATGAGTGGCGCCTGTTATTGCTGTAACACATCTTTTGCAGTGTTGTATAAAGTGTCTCACCAGAAATGTACTTTGATAAACAATACTTTATACACCACCGTCCCTTGGAGGAGGATGTGTGACAAATGTATGGTCAGGTGTCCACATACTTTTGGCCAACAACTGTGGATTCCAGTTATCAAACACCCAACACTAAACAAACACCTAAAAGCTTTTAAAGACGCCGTGAAAGTCGTCAATCGATATTTTAATTGTTTTCCATTTTTAAGGTCATGAAACTTCTACTCTTCCACGTCGTAATTTCCCAGAATCCTCTGTTCATCAGGTTACCATAGCAACATTATCATAAGCATAACACATCACTGTCATACATGCCATCCGCTAATGAGGTCCTCCTGCCTCTTTGCCCTGACCTTCCAAACTTCTGCTCAGCAGGATGTACAAACGCTGCCCGGCAGGATAAAGATCGCCAACACATTAATGACCGTCCAGAACAAACACCGCTCGCTGCCCGTCCGAACATAAACCCGTCAGGAGCGCCCGGCTCAGGCGGAACCCGGTCGACTCCATCTCGCTCGATTTATGGCTTTTCATTTCCATACTAAGTGAAGCGGGTCTCCCCGTAGCGCCCGTCTCCCTCACTGTAGCGCCGCCTCATTTTTCTCGTTAACGGCGGGTTTAACCTTGGCGTGGCCGCTCAGGGTCAGGCTGTGTTTTCGCTGACAGCCCTCAGTGACACTGGCAAAACCATCCATCACGTTCACACTCTCACCCGCTCAGTCATGAGGAGACGCTGGCATTTATCATCCTCGCTGTCGGGCGTGATGAGGACGATGGCAAATCCATAATGAAAAGTGGCATCATGATATATGAAAAAGGAAAAGGAGTAAACAGGCTTTGGGGAATGTGTCGCTTAGAAAAGTCTACATTAGAATTAAAGCCTGAATAAGGAAATAAATAAATGTTTATTACTATAAAAGAGTATGATTTATTATACATACTGCTGTATTTAAAATGGCCTTTTTTAGTTAAACCATACATAATAATAAATAAACAAATATGTAAAATAATTTACATTATTAAATCATAGGGTTGGTGGGGGGGTTTGATAAATTTTTTAGTTGTTTTTCCCCTCATTTTCACCCCTCATTACCTGCTCTTTTCACTTCTTTTTTTGCTCTTGACCTCCACTCCTGACCGAGGAGAGCCGTGATTAACTCACACCCCCTCCGACACCTGTGCAGGTGTAGCCGACCGCTTCTTTTCACCCACATGAAGCGGGTTTATACGGGGGTCTGTATTGCACAGAGAGTCACGCACCGATCCTCATTATCCCTCATTTCTGTGCAGACAGAGGTCGTAATTGCAGCAGTTAGGAGGAATCCCTATGTCAATCACCTACTGGATGAGGAAAGCCAATCATTGTGAGTATAGGCACCGAGATTTGAGCTCATAAGTTTGATATGTTAGCATGTTTTTACCGCTGCACCACCCGAGTGCCCAAGAATTTGTGTATGAGATAAATATATACATCAGGAAAAGGCACATTTTGACGCTTTTTCACTTGTTTAAATCCAGTCAGTCTGTTTTATTCCGCTTCAGTTTCCGATCACCTCAGTCATTTTATATCCCGTGCGAACCGCGTGAGGAACGTTATAGGTAGCCAGGAATTTACAGTGAGGAAAGGAAGCAGTTCTCCAGTCACCTTGATCACTGTCTCTACAAACACATTAACCCTGTACAACCCCGTACAGCAGAGCCGGATCGGCCACGCCGTGGTCTGAATCCTTAATGAGTGCGCCGCCATTTCAACTCCAGTACATCTGCTGATTCAGTTTTGATTGTACCCTTTTTATTTGACTCCAAACTAAATGATGTAGATTGGCTGCATCTTTTTTATGTCTAATTCTATTACTGCAGTTGCAAACTCCCTGTGCTCTTGTTGTGGAAAAATAAGGTGACTGGATTGGAAGAATTTACTGGCACGATCGTGGGTTCTTAAAGCAGTGGAATAGCTGAAGAACAGAGCTGTGGCCCTGTCTTTATGCTGCTCTAGTCAAATCACATTGGGTGTTAGACTTTGGAACCTCCATTCTGTTCTAACTGTTGTTTCTTATCTGCTTACAGCTTAACGACAGACATGTTGCTTATCTCTGTACTTTAGACTCCCAGCCACATCTGAAGCACAATATAATAAAAGGATTTAATGCACAAAACAGCATAATACTAATATTCAGGTAATATCACACATGAACATCTAATTTTTCCATAACAATCTATAAAGACATGAAGTAAAGCTCGATTTATACTAAAGAAAACCCCGAGCCCTGACCTCAGCCCCACTCAACAGTTTTGGAATGAACTGGAACATCAACTGAGCCTTTCTTGACCAACATCAGTGTCAGTCTTGTGAGAAGCCTTTTTAGAAGAGCCGCCGTTGTTCTAGCTGAAAACACAGAGAGGTCATTTGTTTTTGAAATAGGACGTCCAACAAGCTCACGGTCAGGTGTCCAAATACTTTTGACCATATAGTGTATATATCTTACCAGACAAAGAATGATGAGCTGTATGTTTGTTGTGGAACGCTGAAGGAACCTGTATAAAACCTGTATGAAAGGCGAGAAAAAACAAGCAGACGTTTGATTGAGAGCCACGTTCATGTGTTACTGAGTCCGGGATCATTTTTCTTCTGCAGAATCCAGAATCCAGAGGATATTAGCTGCTTTTCTTCTGCAGCAGCTAATATCCAGAGTAATATCCAGACTCAGTAAGGTCCTGGTAGGTTGGCACAGCTACAGTATCTGGAGCCATGCTGACTGTGCATCACACAGGTAGCGCTGGAGGGGGCCTGGGGGAGGATCCATAGAGCCAACACGACCAACGAGGTGGACCCACAGATGCTAGGGTTAGGGTTAGAGTTTATAGTTAGGGTTTGGTGTTTAGGATTTAGGGTTGGGTTAGTGTTCAAATTTAGGGTTGGTGTAGGGTTAGAGTTTAGGGATAGAGTTTAGGATTTGGGTTTAGGGTTGGTGTAGATTTAGAGTTAGGGTTAGAATTTAGGGTTGGTGTAGGGTTAGAGTTTAGGGTTTGGGTTTAGGGTTGGTGTAGGGTTAGAGTTTAGGGTTAGGGTTAGGGTTAGAGTTTAGGGTTTAGGGTTGGTGTAGGGTTAGAGTTTAGGGTTAGGGTTAGAGTTTAGGGTTTGGGTTTAGGGTTTGTGTAGAGTTAGAGTTAGGATTAGAATTTAGGGTTGGTGTAGGGTTAGAGTTTAGGGTTAGGGTTTAGGGTTGGTGTAGGGTTAGAGTTTAGGGTTTGGGTTTAGCGCTGAAGGGGCATGGGGGAGGATCCATAGAACCAACACCACCATAGAGGTCCCACAGATGCTCAGTTGGGTTCAAGTCTGGGGAATTAGGGAGCCAGGGTAATACTTGGAAGTCACGGTCATGCTCTTCCAACCAATGTGGGACATTTCTACCCGTGTGACGATCCCAGGGAAGATAATCAGTATGTATGGGTGTATGTGATCCTTCACACCCAAATCGGTTGAGAGTGCCTTCCACACCTTATATACCCACCAAGCCAGCTCACCAAATGTGACTTCCATCATGAGTTAAACACAGCAGCAGCCGTCAAAAGTTGGAAGTGGTCATAATAATCTGACATGACAGTGTATTAGCTCCTGAGAGGCCTCAGACAAAACACGAGACCCAGGAGTACTGTATAGCTGTTTTAAATACACTATAAGGCTAAAAGTATTTGGACACCTGACCATGAGCTTGTTGGACACCCTATTTCAAGAGCAAAAGGTATTCAAATTTAGTGACCTCTGTGATCCTTTCATTTAGAACAACAGCCGCAAGTTTTGGAAAGTGATTTCTCAGCAGATCCTGAGTTCTCCCTCGGACAGGAAGTGGTAAATAACGTGGAGGAGATTTCCCCCGCGCTGCCGTGACAGTCGTGCTGACGGTTTTGGGATTTACATTACCCATAACCTTGAGGTGAACAGCAGAGGGAGACGAGTTATACAACAGCGCGGTAATAAAGCGGCGCATAAACAGGACGGCGCGAGGGACGGGTACAGATGGGGAGCTGAGGACAGGAGCAAGATGAACGTCCTGGTAATGGATTAGCGTTACGTCCACCGTCTCCTTCCGTCAGATTTACGGTCATCACGCAGCAATGATGATGACAATGGAGTGAGGAAGGGATGATAGCATTAGTCTGATCTAGAGCTTAACACATGAAAGCTTTACTTGTGTTAATTAATCCTCTAGTTATAGACGGTAAATCTGTGATCTGAGTTTCTTTACTCAACAGAAACGATCACACGAGGTTTTGAGGTCAGTCTGTGATTTCACTCTCATTCACACCGGACTGTCTACAGACCTTTGCTATTGAAACACTAAATTCATGCATGAAGACAGAAAATATTTATATTTAATGACTGAGATGGATTTCTTTTATCTTTGATGCTTTGGTTTGGATGTTGAGCTCTATTATTCTTAAACACAGACGATAATTGTTCAGTCATTATTCAGCACTGAACGTTATTTTACATTCACACACACTGACCTGCTTCTACTGTTAACAAACTACTCCACAGTGTCAACACACCAACCTCAATCAACACTGTTTTACACAGTAGGTGTCTGGCCCACTGTCGCTAAAACCCGAGTTCAAGTCTCAAGCCTGGTTTATTCATTAGTTTGTTTGTTTATGGGTTTTAACATGGGTTATGGTTTAGTATTTAGGGTTAGGTTAGGGTTACTGATTTTTAAATTGAGGTAAGTCAATTATAGGGTTAGGATTTAGGGTTTGGGTTAGAGTTAGGGGTTAGGGTTTAAAGTTAGGTTAGAGTTTAGGGTTAGGGTTCAGAATTTAGGGTTGGAATTTAGAGTTTAGGGTTTAGGGTTGGTGTAGGATTAGAGTTTAGGGTTTGGGTTTAGGGTTGGTGTAGAATTAGAGTTTAGGGTTTAGGGTTGGTGTAGGGTTAGAGTTTAGGGTTAGAGTTTAGGGTTAGGGTTAGAGTTTAGGGTTAGGCTTAGAGTTTAAGGGTAGGGTTTAGGGTTGGGTTAGGGGGTTGGCTTAGATGTTAGGGGTTAGGGTTAGAATTTAGGGTTAGGGTTAGAGTTTAGGGTTGGGGTTATGGTTTAGGGTTAAGTTTGCTCTCATTCTCTTGTATTTCTCTGCAGGGTGAGTGTTTCTACAGTAGACAGGATTAGGGTAAGGGTTAGGGTTTAGGGTTAGGGTTAAAGGTTAGGGTTAGAGATTAGGTTTAGGGTTAAGTTCGCTCTCGTTCTCTTGTAGTTAGGATGAGTGTTTGTACAGTGGACAGGATTAGGGTTAGGGTTAGGGTTAGGGTTTAGAGTTAAGTTTTGGGTAAGAGTTTAGGGTTAGGGTTTAGGGTTAAGTTTGCTCTCGTTCTCTTGTAGTTAGGATGAGTGTTTGTACAGTGGACAGGAGCACTCGGGGACAGGTTTTTGGGACAGTCTGTTCAGTATTTTATATCAGCCCACATTACTGAGGACAGGTTGAGTGTTTTTGTGTACTGTTGAGAGCAGGGTGGGCTCGCAGGACCGCTGAAAGCTTTCAGAGTGTAAATAAATGCCACACAGACTAAAATATCTGACCTACATCTGAAAGAGTGTTTGATAAAACTGTTCCCCAGCACCTGTCTGTGTGAGCTGCTCTGTCCTGCTGAGGTCGAGATGTTCCTGAACTCTGTAATCCATTTCATCCAGTAATGATGTCGTCAGAGTATCAGGACACAAATGAAAATGAGATGGTGAATGTGAGAGACAAATGGTGATAAATCTGAATTGTGAGGCTGTATCCTAAATTCTGGACCTACTAAGGCTTTGTCCTAGCAGTTGACCCCCAACATGGTGTCAGCTTTCTTCTGTGTAGAAATGGTATGGGGTTAAATCCCCCATAATAACACAAATACAGGAAACAGATCTTGGGACTGTTGGGGTGTTCCCATATCCAGTATTTTGACCTACAGTGTATCACAAAAGTGAGTACACCCCTCACATTTCTGCAGATATTTAAGTATATCTTTTCATGGGACAACACTGACAAAATGACACTTTGACACAATGAAAAGTAGTCTGTGTGCAGCTTATATAACAGTGTAAATTTATTCTTCCCTCAAAATAACTCAATATACAGCCATTAATGTCTAAACCACCGGCAACAAAAGTGAGTACACCCCTTAGTGAAAGTTCATGAAGTGTCAATATTTTGTGTGGCCACCATTATTTCCCAGAACTGCCTTAACTCTCCTGGGCATGGAGTTTACCAGAGCTTCACAGGTTGCCACTGGAATGCTTTTCCACTCCTCCATGACGACATCACGGAGCTGGCGGATATTCGAGACTTTGCGCTCCTCCACCTTCCGCTTGAGGATGCCCCAAAGATGTTCTATTGGGTTTAGGTCTGGAGACATGCTTGGCCAGTCCATCACCTTTACCCTCAGCCTCTTCAATAAAGCAGTGGTCGTCTTAGAGGTGTGTTTGGGGTCATTATCATGCTGGAACACTGCCCTGCGACCCAGTTTCCGGAGGGAGGGGATCATGCTCTGCTTCAGTATTTCACAGTACATATTGGAGTTCATGTGTCCCTCAATAAAATGTAACTCCCCAACACCTGCTGCACTCATGCAGCCCCAGACCATGGCATTCCCACCACCATGCTTGACTGTAGGCATGACACACTTATCTTTGTACTCCTCACCTGATTGCCGCCACACATGCTTGAGACCATCTGAACCAAACAAATTAATCTTGGTCTCATCAGACCATAGGACATGGTTCCAGTAATCCATGTCCTTTGTTGACATGTCTTCAGCAAACTGTTTGCGGGCTTTCTTGTGTAGAGACTTCAGAAGAGGCTTCCTTCTGGGGTGACAGCCATGCAGACCAATTTGATGTAGTGTGCGGCGTATGGTCTGAGCACTGACAGGCTGACCCCCCACCTTTTCAATCTCTGCAGCAATGCTGACAGCACTCCTGCGCCTATCTTTCAAAGACAGCAGTTTGTCAGGATGTGACGCTGAGCACGTGCACTCAGCTTCTTTGGACGACCAACGGTCTGTTCTGAGTGGACCCTGCTCTTTTAAAACGCTGGATGATCTTGGCCACTGTGCTGCAGCTCAGTTTCAGGGTGTTGGCAATCTTCTTGTAGCCTTGGCCATCTTCATGTAGTGCAACAATTCGTCTTTTAAGATCCTCAGAGAGTTCTTTGCCATGAGGTGCCATGTTGGAATTTTCAGTGACCAGTATGAGAGAGTGTGAGAGCTGTACTACTAAATTGAACACACCTGCTCCCTATGCACACCTGAGACCTAGTAACACTAACAAATCACATGACATTTTGGAGGGAAAATGACAAGCAGTGCTCAATTTGGACATTTAGGGGTGTAGTCTCTTAGGGGTGTACTCACTTTTGTTGCCGGTGGTTTAGACATTAATGGCTGTATATTGAGTTATTTTGAGGGAAGAATAAATTTACACTGTTATATAAGCTGCACACAGACTACTTTTCATTGTGTCAAAGTGTCATTTTGTCAGTGTTGTCCCATGAAAAGATATACTTAAATATCTGCAGAAATGTGAGGGGTGTACTCACTTTTGTGATACACTGTAGCTCTTACTGGATGGATGGATGGATGGATTGATGGACTGATGGCTGGATGGATGAACTGATGGATGGATGAACTGATGGATGAATGGACTGATGGATGGATGGATAGATGGATGGATGGATGGATGGATGGATGGATGGATGAACTGATGGATGGATGGATGGATGGACTGATGGATAGATGGATGGATGGTTGGATGGTTGGATGGATGGATAGATGGATAGATGGATGGATGGTTGGATGGATGGATAGATGGATGGATGGTTGGATGGTTGGATGGATGGATGAACTGATGGATGGATGGATGGATGAACTGATGGATGGATGGATGGACTGATGGATAGATGGATGGATAGATGGTTGGATGGATGGATAGATGGATGGTTGGATGGATGTATGGATGGATGGACGGATGAATGGATGGATGGGTGGATGGATGGATGAACTGAAGGTTGGTTGGATGGACTGTGAATGATTTACTACAGCTGATTACCTTTTTGTACCCAGATAAACAGAGCTAGTTTAACTACACTTATTAAAAACATGGAACAGTGGTTTCTGTGCAGGGTGAGAATAAGCTGTACTGTTACCTGATGCATGGAGGAAATTTATAAACACACACACACACACACACACACACACACACACACACAGGGAGCCACTTGAATCCAGTATGAATGGAAGTGAACGATGCTGTACAGATAATAGCCGAGCCAGCAGCTGCTCTGGTGTTTGAGGTTGCGGCTGATTTGAAAAGCGCAAAACGAACGCTGAGCAATTTTCATCAAAGCTAAAGATCAGCGGCTCTATAAAACCCCGCTGTTTATTATTCAGAATCACTGCAGTCATCCTGATGAGGACGCCGGCCGTCCTCTGTCTCTAAATCTCCTCTGATTGGTGCTGATTGGACACTCCAAAACCTCAGTGAACGCCGCAAGTTTTGATGCAGGAGCAGATCAAAATTATCACACGAACGGCCAAGGAATTAATCCAGACTCACTTTATCCTCTCATGCATGAGCAGTGGTCAGACGGAACATGGAAGCACGTGGCTGGTGAAGAAGCCGACACGCTAGAACCAGAAAACACCATGAAAAAGGTACAAATAAATAAATAAATCAAATAAAATTACAGCTTCATATTATTGCAGCTTATTAACTTAATTTATTAAATGTAATTTTTGGTGGGTAGCACTGTCGCCTCGCCTCACAGCAAGAAGGTCCTGGTTGATTCCCTGTGTGGAGTTTGCATGTTCTCCCCGTGTCTGTGTGGGTTTCCTCTGGGTGCTCCAGTTTCCTCCCACAGTCCAAAGACCTGCTGTCTAAAATTATGTGTGTGTGTGTGTGTGTATTCAGGTTAATATAGGTGCATTGTTGTTACTGTATATTCTAAAGTTCTAGATTAGGTGGGCGGTAGAGGGCGAGTGAGGGCAGTTGTAGCCTAGTGGTTAAGGTACTGGACTGGTAATCAGAAGGTTGCTGGTTCAAGCCCCACCTCTGCCAGGTTGCCACTGTTGGGCCCTTGAGCAAGGCTTTTAACCCTCCAATGCTTAGACGCTTTGGATAAGAGCGTCCGCTAAATGCTGAAATAGAAAAGGTACCTTAATGATTGCAGTACTGCACTAGTGATCATAAGGTTCCAGTTTAAGCCCAACTCATCGTCAAGTTGCAACAGTTGGACCCCTGAGCAAGTGCCGTCAACCCTCAATGGCTCGAGTTCAGCCGTTCAGTCCTGACCGGGTGTCATTTTAGCTACAAGCTTCTGCTAAAGGTTCTCGATTGTCTGTGGTGGTTCCTCTTGCTCACCGCGATCATGCTTTAAAGAGAATCTAAGGACATTCAGATTTTGTTGATTTGGAGGGGGGTGATTTTATAAATTTCCAGCGGATTAAATTTCTGAAAGATTTATGCAGGCCTGAGAGTGATTGCAGTGACAGGATGGGGGTAAACCTTTAATCCAGCAGGCTGATGTAGATATTTAAACACAGGTGAAGGAATTTACAGCACGATGGATTAGATCTGAAACAGCAGCTGATCTTTTCGGTTTGCTCTGAACGCTCAGCGTTCGCGTCGGGGTTCTGTGTATTGCAAACGAACGACGAATAAAAAACCTTAAAGAAAACAGTGAAACAAACAGCTGCATAAAACAACAAAGCAAATCATGTTCACATAAGAGGATGATTATAGTGGGGTTGCATTGAATAAAGTGTCCGTTATAAAACAACACATTTGAGAAGAAATCCTGACGCTCACATTTTGAACAGGTTTAATAAAAGGAAATAATATTGTTCCAACTTTGGAGCAATAGTTTAGAGAAGGCTCTTTCCTGGTAGCTTTGGAATAAACTGGAACATAAAACTTAATGCTTTTTTGAGTGAATGGGCACAAATTCCCACAGTGCACTTGTGAGAAGTCTTGTGAGAAGCCTTTTTCAGAAGAGCGGCTGCTGTTGTAGCTGAAAGAATCACATACGATTATAGACCCACCTTTTTACTAAGCACTTTAGGCTGAGCAATAACATGCACTTAATTTAATAAAAGGGTTTCAGCAGATTGTATCCTTGGACTGTTGTTTACTTAAACTAGAGTAGGGAAATGTTTACTGCCAAATGCCGCAAATGTAAATATAATGCTTCAAAATCAGCACCTTAAACATTGGATTACACGGACATTGAAAGATCAGGAGCTGGAACTTTAGTTTCACTAACTGTTGTTAGTTTCTTTGGGAGTTCACTTATGAAGAGGAAGTTTTGGAGTACATAATGCCAAGTCAAGTGAAGTCAATGTATTTTTAAAGCATCTTTTACAAAAGACATTGTCTCAGAGCAACTTCTACAGAATCCAGGACCAACAGACCAGAAAACCCCTGTTGAGCAAGTCGAGGGTGACAGTGGCGACTGAAAAACTCCCTAAAAATACAGGAAGAAACCTTAAGAGGAACCAGACTCAGCAGGGACGCCCATCCTTCTTGGGTGGCCTGGAGGATATTTTAAATAAATAGGATTTACACAAATCATACATACACAAAATTAAATTAAGCTAAAAGTAATATTACTAAAAAAATAATTGGAGTTCTTGATTATTCAGTCCTGTCTGTGATAAAGTCCGTAGTGAGTTCTGGACATTTTTGGTGAAAGCACGCCAGGGTCCATCACATCTAGCAGGAGCAGCATTGCTGGCACAGCAGGTTTGACTTGCAGGATTCAACCTCGGGTGGGTAAACCATCTCGGGTTAAAACAACAAAAAATGTACAACCCCAAATCAGAAAAAGTTGGAACAGTATGGAAAATGCAAATAATAATAAAACACAGAGTTCTTACATTTACTTTAACTTTTATTTGATTGCAGACAGGATGAACCTGAGATGTTTCCTGTTTTATCTGCTCAACTTCATTTCATTTATTAATAAACATCCATTCCTGCATTTCAGGCCTGCAACACATTCCAAAAAAAGTTGGGACAGGGGCAATATAGAGCTGCCTTCAAGACGTCGTCTTTTGCAGGGACGTCCAGCATTTTTCAACGAGACGATGCAAAACCACCTGCTGCACACATTACAAAGGCATGGCTGCGGAAGAAGAGGGTACGGGTACTGGACTGGCCTGCCTGCAGTCCTGACCTGTCCCCAATAGAGATTTTTGAAAGGAAGGATGCGACAACGATGAGCCCGTACTGCTGCACATCTAAAGACGTGTTTGCAGGAAGAATGAGACAAAAAAAAAGCTGAAACGCTTTACATTACGAAGTGGTAAATGCTTTACTGTCCCAACTTTTTTGGAATGTGTTGCAGGCCTGAAATGTAGGAATGGATGTTTATTAATAAATAAGTTGAGCAGATGAAACATGAAATTTATCAGGTTCATCCTGTCTGACATTAAATAAAAGTAAAAGTAAATGTAAGAAACTCTGTGTTTTATTATTATTTGCTTTTTCCATGCCGTCCCAACTTTTTCTGATTTGGGGTTGTAGTTAAAATGTGAAATCCTTAAAGAGTAAAATGTCAGTTTTGCAGAAAGTGGCTTTGCACATTTGACATGATTTTTTATCCCTTTAATAAAATGCCACCACAAACACGCAGGGCTTGTATGAAAGGATTCAGAGAGAAATGAGAAATAAAAGCCGTTCAGCTGTTCAGTCAGCTTGGCTTTGTTCTTCTAGACACGGACCTGAATAATTGAAAACCTTAATAAAGATTCTTCAGACCTGAACATCCTTTGGCTCTGGACCGAAGGCCGTGTTCAGTCTGTCTCTATTCAGGACAGATTCGTGCCTTTGTGGGGTCGCTAACTTTGTCTTTTGAAGGCACTGATTCGATCTTAATTGAGTCCAGTCCACTCAGTAGAGAGAGCGAGAGCTTCCGGCAGACGCAGATCCGGATCACAAAGGTGGGCGACTAAGTTAATGACGTTCGTTTCCTCTGTGACCTTTGTCTGCAATAAAAAAAGTATATAAATCCACACGTCCACATTATTAATGTAACTTAACGACAGGAAGAGAGTACGACCTTAATGTAACGAGATCTCAGACTTGCTCATTCGCACCGGCGTACACAGGAGAGCTCTTCATCATTCCTGCCACTCGTGACTGTTAAGATTATGCTGCATTTATCAGCGCCGCGGGTCCGGACAGGCGAGGGCTTGCACGGCTTCTCCAGAGAGCTCGCTGCTTTTCACTGGGGAGAAACAGAGCGATCACACCTTCATTTACACATGATGTGTTTCCTCACACCAGAAATAAAGCATCTTTATTTAATTTATTCTAATGAAATGGATTCATCTCTCAGAACAATCAGCTGCTTGGCATAATTACTGTGAGCTGAATTCTCTGTCCTAGATTTTCAGTAACATCAGTTCATTTAGTTTCATTTCCATCAAACGCTCTATCCTGGTCAGGGTCACAGCAGGTACGGTTCCATCGGGAAACTCCATATGCAAGGCGCCAATCCATCGCAGAGCATCTACACTCACTGTCCATTTTATCAGCTCCACTTACCATATAGAAGGACTTTGTAGTTCTACAATTACTGACTGTAGTACATCTGTTTCTCTACATACTTTTTTAACCTGCTTAAATGCTGTCCTTCAATGGTCAGGACCCCCACAGGACCACCACAGAGCAGGTATTATTTAGGTGGTGGATGATTCTCAGCACTGCAGTGACACTGACATGGTGGTGGTGTGTTAGTGTGTGTTGTGCTGGTATGAGTGGATCAGACACAGCAGCGCTGCTGGAGTTTTTAAACACCTCACTGTCACTGCTGGACTGAGAATAGTCCACCGACCAAAAATATCCAGCCAACAGCGCCCCGTGGGTAGCGTCCTGTGACCACTGATGAAGGTCTAGAAGATGACCGACTCAAACAGCAGCAATAGATGAGCCATCGTCTCTGACTTTACATCTACAAGGTGGACCAACTAGATAGGAGTGTCTAATAGAGTGGACAGTGAGTGGACACGGTATTCAAAAACTCCTACCAGCACAACACACACTAACACACCACCACCATGTCAGTGTCACCACAGTGCTGAGAATGATCCACTACCTGAATAATACCTGCTCTGTGGTGGTCCTGTGGGGGTCCTGACCAAATGTTTAGGTGCAACTTCTCCAGCTACTCAGTCCACCAGTGAGTTACAACCCAAACACTCACCAAAGAACCACAACAAAAACACAGGAATCTGCCTGTGGCAGCTACAAAACAGGAATGCCACCACTGTTTAACATCTGTAAAAGAACGCCAGCAAAAGGCCAGCGGGGGGAGCCAGGCAGGTGGTCAAGTCTGACCTACAGCCAAACATGTCAGACAAACAAACAAACAATAATAATAATAATAAGAATTTAAATAGTGGCTTTAATAACTGATTGTTTGACACTGATGAAAGTGGCGTAGTGCCAGAGTGTCCAAGGGTCCAATTCAACCCAGTGTTCCTTGGATAGGCTCTGGATCCACCGTGACCCTAATCAGGATGAATAAGGAAATGAACTAATAAATCACTTACTCACACACACACACACTGACCTTGATATCATTTACTATGGTCCTGGGAACCTTGGGTAAACCCTGTCTTTCATCAATGCCAATAAGAAGTTTGGCATGTTCTCTGTGATTCTGTTTTATTGTACATTCCAAAGAGAGGTGAACTTATTCATACTTATTTATTTCCTGTGGCCATAATTTCATTCATACTGATCAGGGTCGTGGTAAGTCCAGAGCTGTTTGTTGGAGATGAGCAAAAAGACTCATAACGGACAGTAACTAGAGGTGGGGATTAAACCTAGGGCAGAAGGTGGATTGGCCGCGTGCTCCGTGTTGTGAGTGAGTAACTGAACGCGTGAAGGCTCGGGACCACGTCCCACCTCCCAAAACATGCAGAAGGTGGAGTGGCTGCTCTGAACTGCACCTAGGTGAGAGTGAGTGAGGAACTGACTGAACACGTGTGTGACGCGGTCCTGTGATTGATTTGCGACCCTGTCTGGGATGTATTCTCGATCCTCAGTGTTTCATGCAGAAGGTGGAGTGGCGCCCTAACCGACCACCGCGACCCGGACCGGGATGAAGCGGCCACTGGAGATGATGTGAGTGAGTGAGGTTTGCTGGACGCTGTTTTCTGGTCGTTCCCCCGCAGGACAGGAGCGCGCCGACCACGACGTGCGCGCACACGTTGTTTATCCCGTTCAGTTCGGCACGATCCGGTCTGATCTGATCCGATCCGATCCGACCAGACCGGATCACATATGATCACATTGATCTGATCTGGTGCAGAAGTGGCGCGTGTCTCGGTGTTTTTTTGATTTTTGGAAGGAACCGAATTAGGAAAACTAAACAATGGAGTTTCGGTATGTACCTCACTCACACACACACACACACACACACACACACACACACACACACACACACTTCATCAATAGATTTATTATTATTGTTATTATTATTATTATTATTATTATTGCACTGCAAATTACACTAAAATTACTATTTTTCTGATGATTTACGCATCATGTATTTTTATGATTTGCTATGTTTGTTTTTTGGACAGATATGACCAGATATAAATCTGACTGACTGTTCTGACATTGTGTGGTCACATACAGTAGTTCTTAAAAAGGTTCCAGAATTAAGGTCCAAAATCTTTCGAAGCTCCGGGTGTCTCAAAACAAAGTGACCCTGGTGTGTCGGGAGGTGATTCAGATTAAATCAGTGTGACTTTAGTGTAAAAGAATGAAGATCATAAAGATGTGTGATTAACCTGGAGATGAATTTTTCATTAAAATTGTGATATGACGGATATGCTGTTAAACATATGCTGCCCAACAGTGGTAGGGGCTTGAACCAGCAACCTTTGGATTACTAGTCCAGTACCTTAACCACTAGGGTACAACTGCCCCATGCAACTGAACCAGAGATTGTGTGAGAGAGATATGTGTATGTTTGTGTGTGTGTGATAGAGAAATATTGTGTGTGAGAGAGAAAGAAAGATGTAGAGAGAGATTGTGTGTGTGTGTGTGTGTGTGTGTGTAAGAGAGAGAGAGAGAGAGAGAGAGAGAGCGAGAGATGTGTGTGAGAGATTGTGTGTAGGTGTGCTTGTATGTGTGTGTGTAGGTGAAAGAGAGAGAGAGATTGTGTGTGTAGGTAAGAGAGAGAGAAAAAAATATTGTGTGTGAAAGATTGTGCATGAGAGAGATTGTGTGTGTGTGTGTAGGTAAGAGAGAGAGAAAGAAATATTGTGTGTGAAAGATTGTGCATGAGAGAGAGAGATTGTGTGTGTGTGTGTGTGTGTGTGTGTGTGTGTGTAGGTGAGAGAGGGAGAAATAAATATTATGTGTGAGATATTGTGTGTGAGAGAGAGAGATTGTGTGTGTGTGTGAGAGAGAGAGATTGTGTGTGTGTGTGTGTGTAGATGAAAGAGAGAAAGAGTGTGTCAGAAAGAGCGAGATGTGTGTGTGAGAGAGATTGTGTGTACGTGTGCATGTATATGTGTGTGTAGGTGAAAGAGAGTGAGAGAAATATTGTGTGTGAGAGATTGTGTGTGTATGTGGTTGTGTGTGTGTGAGCAAAAGAGAGATTGTGTGTGTGTGTGTGTGTGTGTGTAGATGAAGGAGAGAGTGTGTGTGTGAGAGAGAGAAAAATATTGTGTGAGAGAAATTAATTGTGTGTGTATATGTGTGTGGGTCACTTGGTGGAGGTGTTACTACACCCTGGACAGGGTTGCGGTGGGTCACTTGGTGGAGGTGTTACTACACCCTGGACAGGGTTGCGGTGGGTCACTTGGTGGAGGTGTTACTACACCCTGGACAGGGTTGCGGTGAGTCACTTGGTGGAGGTGTTACTACACCCTGGACAGGGTGTGATTACTGAAGACTGTTCCAGACACGCTGACTCAGTAATTCATGCTGTTTGTTTATATTTTAACAGAACGTCGCCTCACAGTTCAGTCGACCGGACGCTGAGATGTTTCGGGTAAATCTGACCCAACGTTCCACACTTGGAACCAACGTTTATGACCTGCTAGACGTCGTGTGAGGAAACCAGGCGGGCGCAGGAATGACCGTATGAGCCGGTGGACGTGAGCAGACGTGAGCAGTTATGGTCCCAGACCAGCGATGCGGACGAGAACTCATGACCTGTTGAGGAATCTGGAGGTCACCATGTTTCCCTGCAACACCACCGCCATCAAAGACTGGAGCTTCTTCCTGTCGCGCATCCTGCCGCTCGTAAACCGCTCGGTCGGGTTCGTTCACCGCAGCGTGGAGGAGGCGGAGGCGGTCACCGTCGCCGTGGTGACCGTGGCACTGGAGCCCGCCAGCCGCCCGCCGTCGGACTCCAATCACACGGAACACGTGTTCCAGTACTCGTACTCGGAGGGGGACGTTCTGGTCCACGCGGGGCGTGAGCCACCGGACCGGGAACCCGTTCCACTGCCCAAGGCCGTGCTGTACCTGCTGATGGCGGCACTCGTGGTGGTGCTTGTGGCGTACGCCATTGTGGGTCACCTGGTCAAGGACCTCGTGTACGAGTTCGTGGGTGAGTAAAAACCAGGGACTCATGAGTGAGTGACGGCAATCTTATAGAGCTGTGAAAAAGTATTCACCCCCCTATATTAATTTTTCCCTGCTGCAGGAAGACATGACCATTTCATGATGCTACCACCACCATATTTTGAATTGGGGATGTGTTGCCTACAGTAGCTAATGTGCCTCTTTAGGTTTTAAATCACACGACCCAAATTCTTACAAGCTAACATAAAAGTTGAAGCAGAAGCAGAAAGTCAGAAATACACCATATGGCCGAAAGTATTTGGACACCTGACCATGAGCTTGTTGGGCGCCCCAAACAAATGATTTTAAAATAGAGTGACCTCTGTGTGATCTTTTCGGCTATATTAACAAGACTTTGAAGCATGTCTGTGGGAATGTGGGTGTCCACATACTTTTGGCTCTAGAGTAAGAGCTGTCAGTGTGAAAGCTGAGTGAGTTTTCTGTAGCCTGCAGCTACTTGTGTTATTTAATATAATAAGAATAAAATGCACAAAGGGAGTGAAACCATAACCCCCTCCTGAAACCTGGAACCCCTGTGGACTGTGTGTGTGTGTATGTGTGTGTGTAAATGGCACGTCTTGTTCTTGCTTGCATACAGAATAAGCAGGTTAGCATTTAAGGTTCTGCCTGATCGATTTGAAAAAATAAAAACAAATTTAAAATATAACGTCTACAACAAACTCAAAAAGAGTTGGAAAAGTTAATGGAAAATGCAAAAAATCCTTAATAAGCAAGTGAGTTTGGTAACAGGTGAGGGAATCTCGATTAAGGATCCACCAAAGGATCAGTCTGTACAAGCAAAGAGGATCAGGTCTTACCACCTTGTGCCAGACTTCACAATAGAACCATATTTCACCATCTAGTATTGTGAAAAGATTTAGGGAATATTGAAAAATCTTTGTCTGTGTAGGGCAAGGCTATAAAAACCACAGTTAAAAGTGCAAGACTTTCAAGCATTGAAATATAGCCACATGGGACCAGAAATACTTCATAAAACAGTTGTTACTTAACACAGCCCACCGCTGCATGAAGAAATGTAACTTCAAACTCTGAGCCTGAGCTCATCTCAGATGGACCGGAAGACACCGGAAACGCGTGCTGTGGTCAGATGAGTCCACGTTTTATTAGGGTCCAGGTAAAAAAACAGACGTTGAGTTCTCTGTGCCTCCAGACATCCATCAAGGTGATTCTTTCCCCAGGAAGTCTGTGGTTATTTCAGCAAGATGACGCCAGGCTTAATTCAGTACTCGTTCTGAGGACAGAGAGTGCACGTGCTTGACCGGCTTGTCTGCAGTCCAAATCTGTCTGTCATGAAAAGGAGAATTAGATGACAGCGACCACGAACTGTTGAGCATTGTGGCCCAATGGGTAGCACTGTCGCCTCACAGCAAGAAGTTCCTGTGTTTGATCCCCAGGCGAGGCGGTCCGGGTCCTTTCTGTGTAGAGTTTGCATGTTCTCCCCATGTCTGCGTGGGTTTCCTCCGGGAGCTCCGGTTTTCTCCCACGGTCCAAAAACATGCAGTCAGGTTAATTGGAGACACTGAATTGCCCTGTAGGTGAATGGGTGTGTGTGTGTGTGTGTATGCGTGTCTGCCCTGCGATGGACTGCCCCGTCCAGCGTGTTGCCGTGTGCCTTGCGCCCATTGAAAAGCTGGGATAGGCTCCAGCACCGACCTACCCCCGCAACCCTGATTGGATAAGCGGTTAAGAAAGTGAGTGAGTGAGTTCCGTTGATAGAACACTATGGTAAAAACGCCTCTGTCCCAACTTTTCAGAGTGTGTTGCTAGAATCAAATTCTATATGTGTTTAAAATTGCAAACTACAATAAAGTTGATTAGTGAAAACATTGGAAATATTTTATTCTTTAATCAGTTGAATACAGATTTTTTACAAAACATCCCAACATTAACCCTGATTTTGTTTCCTTCATCAGAATGGGTGGTCGGTCCACGCTCAAGGAATCGCAGGAGCAAAAGAGACGTCAGCTACATCACGGGCAACGCCAACGAACTGAGCGAACTCCCCAGTCTATTGGAAACAAACTACATTACCCATAACCACTCTAACCGCCCAGGTAGCTTAAAGCAAGAGGAGCTGGTGGTCAACCTGGACGAAACCTCACAGCTTCATCACCACCCGTACAGAGTGACCTAGCAGTTCGACCGTCGGACCTTCGACTTTTTCTATTTAACCCTTTCTGGTACAGGAGGGAATAAAAGCAGTGAAGTTGCTGAGAGGAAGTGAGGGAGTGTAGGAGTGTGAACTGAGAAGAATCAACACTACACACACCATCACCTGCAGCGGCTGTGACACGTCGGCTACAGATTTGGATCTGCAGGGTGTAAGAGTGGAGAAGGACGGACGAGACCTGGTGCTCAGCTTCATCAGGAAGCTCTTTGTGTTTCAGGCTGTGTTAAAGCAGGTGAATCTTAACACAACGTGACTCTGTGACTCGTGACTGACACGCCCTGTGCTTCGTTTCTCATGGGTTTTTAGTACAGTAGAAATGCTAAATATAGTCGTATGTGTAAATACTGAGCACTGATGTAAAGTCTACTTTTATAAATACATAGAATTATTATTAATCAGTGACATCATTGTGTCTGAATCATAAGGTTTATGGTTCTGATCAGCCATAACATTAAAACCACCTCCTTGTTTCTACACTTACTGTCCATTTTATCAGCTCCACTCACCATATAGAAGCACATTGTAGTTGTACAATTACTGACTGTAGTCCATCTGTTTCTCTGCATGCTTTGTTAGCCCCCTTTCATGCTGTTCTTCAATGGTCGGGTGGGTCATTCTCAGCACTGCAGTGACACTGACATGGTGGTGGTGTGTTAGTGTGTGTTGTGCTGGTATCAGTGGATCAGACACAGCAGCGCTGCTGGAGTTTTTAAATACCGTGTTCACTCACTGTCCACTCTATCAGACACTCCTACCTAGTCGGTCCACCTTGTAGATGTAAAGTCAGAGACGATCGCTCATCTATTGCTGCTGTTTGAGTCGGTCATCTTCTAGACCTTCATCAGTGGTCACAGGACGCTGCCCACGGGGCGCTGTTGGCTGGATATTTTTGGTTGGTGAACTATTCTCAGTCCAGCAGTGACAGTGAGGTGTTTAAAAACTCCAGCAGCGCTGCTGTGTCTGATCCACTCATACCAGCACAACACACACTAACACACCACCACCATGTCAGTGTCACTGCAGTGCTGAGAATGATCCACCACCTAAATAATACCTGCTCTGTGGTGGTCCTGTGGGGGTCCTGACCAGTAATTGTAGAACTACAAAGTGCTTCTATATGGTAAGTGGAGCTGATAAAATGGACAGTGAGTGTAGAAACAAGGAGGTGGTTTTAATGTTATGGCTGATAAGTGTATTTTTTGCAGCGCTCACCAGTCCACAGATTTCCACAGGTTTTCATGTGATCCTGCATGATTCAGACACAGTGAATAGAACCAAACGTGAAATATTAAAAGCAAAAAAATGTAATTTTGTCTCCTGGATGTCGTAACACTTCTGTACGATTCATGTCTGTGTTTACAGATGTAAGGGCTATGTGTTCTCAGCTGTGTGTTTCCTGTCGTTCTTCTGTTCCGAGTCTAATAACCTTTTAAAAGTGGCTTAATAAACATGGCTTATGCTTCGTAACTGGACGGACTGAATCCCTGAGTTTTAACAGACGTGGTGTTCATGACATACTGTGGTGTTCTCTTCATTTTTTAAGCAGCGTATTAACATAAAAAACCTCAAAAATCTAGGACGTTCTTTCCTCCTGTGTGTCTGGAAGAATGAAGAATGTGCAGCAGAGACTGTCGCGGTCCAGAGCGCCTCATCATTCACCCACTCGACCGGGACTCGCCACACAGCCGAGGGGAAAGGTGCAGAAAGTAGGTTAAAGAGTTCTGGGATTTTAACTTATTCCTACCTGTGAATATCTGATACAACACGAGTTTGATTTGAGGCATGATTCCAATCACACAGCATCTACAGTAAGGTTAAGACTACCAGACATGTCAATCACCTGATGTGTGCCTCCATGCCCCCTCTGCTGGCCATATATTTTATATTTTGTTACCGAGCCACAGTCTAGCTCATCATAATAAATCAGTGGGACCCACCAGCTGGTCAAAAATCAATCATATTTTTATATAACAGCTTATCTAGAGACACCAGAGGTCATTTTAACCATTAACCATTTTCTATTTACTATCACCAAAAGCAACTAAATCTTTATTTTAATTACAACACAAATATATAATATTAAACTACACTATACTGCCGAAAATATTCGCCCGTCTGCTTTCACACGCGTATGAACTTGAGTGACTCCCATTCTTAATCCATAGGGTTTAATATGATGTCTCCACCCTTTGCAGCTATAAAAGCTTCAACTCTTCTGGGAAAGCTTTCCACAAGGTTCAGGAGTGTGTTTATGGGAATTTTGGACCATTCTTCCAGAAGCGCATTTGTGAGGTCAGACACTGATGTTGGACAAGAAGGCCAGGCTCACAGTCTCCGCTCTAATTCATCCCAAAGGTGTTCTATCGGGTTGAGGTCAGTTAAATTCTTCCACACCAAACTCGCTCATCCACGTCTTTATGGAGCTTGTGCTTTGTGCACTGGTGCGCAGTCATGTTGGAACAGGAAGGGGCCATCCCCAAACTGTTCCCACAAAGTTGGGAGCATGAAATTGTCCAAAATCTCTTGGTATGCTGAAGCATTAAGAGTTCCTTTCACTGGAACTAAGGGGCCGAGCCAGACTCCTGAAAAACAAACCTTATTTTACCCTTGAAACTGTTTTTCTTAATTGGTGCTTAAATTGTTTGGCGTGGAAACTTCACCTGATCTCTCATTTATTCTAGTAATTAATTCCTGATGAAAATGATATGCATGAATTCAGCTGATTTACAGCCTTTATTAACAATTAAGAGTTCACTTTCACCTCATGCACCTCATGCATGGTGTTATTTTAAAGTTATTTCAGGGGTAAAATACTAAGCTTCTGTTTCTGTAAAGTCTGATGAAGGTTTTATTACTCTGATATGTTACTATTAAACAGAAATACATCGCTGTAATTAAACCACACTAATTCCAGCATCATCAGCACTCTTTGCTGAGTTTTTAATCATATTAGACATTAATGCAGATCCTCAAATCCTGAATAATAATAAATATTTGAACACACATGATTCACATCATTCATTTAAATCAGAAACATTTTCAGTACACTCGCTCCAGATCTTCTGACTCCTACAGCTACTTCTGATCACTGGAGCATTTGTTTGCTTTTACATACAGTTCTCAGCCACGATGCAGTATGTGCACTTTTAATATGGAAATACAAACTGTCTAAGTAACTAAGTATATTAAATAACACAAACAAATAGCCTGGAGACACTTTCCTGTCACTCGTTTTAGCTTCATTTTGGGCTTCATCAGATCATACTGTATTTCTGAGTCGCATCGGTGGATCCTGACCAATAGATGGCAGCACTGTCATGCACATGTCATGATATTTGCCCACTTCTAAGGGAAATGTGTTTCAAAGTGTAATCATACAGATATTTCAGCATAGATTTTTATTTTGTTTATATCTTGTGCACTTGTTTGTTAAACGTTTTTCATCGGTCGGGTTGCTGGTGTTTAAGACAAACCAAGTCCTCCTAAATATTTAAATGAGGTACGTGCCAAAATGTCATTCCACAGTACACCCTGATATAAAACATGCTTAGTGTTATAACCCACATGGAGACGGGGAGAGCATCTTAAACAGCTCTATAGGGTCGTGGTAGCTTAGCGGTTAAGGTACCGGACTAGTAATTAAAAGGTCACTGGTTCAAACCCTATCAGTGCCAGGCTACTACTTTACCCTCAATTGCTTGGACTGTATTGTAAATGGTCACTGTTTAAGTCACATACTAGGGCAGAGGTAGCTCAGTGGGCTAGTAATCTGAAGGTTGCTGGTTTGAGCCCCATGTATGCCAAGTAGTTACTGACCACAGTTTGGAGAGCCACAGCAAAGAGTCTGAATACTTAAATATGTTTCTTGTAGTCTTGGCTGAATAAGTGAAGACTGATCCAGCAAGTCAAGGGGTCTGAATACTTTCTGAATCCAGCGTATAACATCACCCTCATTCCCACCATGAGACATTCCCTACAGAGGTGTGAAACCACCCATCACTCCACCACACACATCCATCGACGTAGCGGGGACCTCAGTGTGCATTGCTTGGCTACTGAGAGTGTTTATCTGATGCCTGCATACATCAATCTGATCAAGGAGAGCCGGATCACCCCGAGACACGTGACAGATCTGCGGTCACTTCTTATCACCTGCTGGTGTTGGGTTCCTGCAGAGAGCCGTATCGCATATGGAGAGTCTCACTTAGCTCCATGTGACCCCCCCACCCCCCCAAACACACACACACACACACACACACACACACACTAATGCAGGCACTTGGACCGGGCACAGAGTCGAGGGATAATGCTGATCAGGGTGTGGATTTCTGTACACAAAGCTGATCTGCATATGAACTCGCCTCGTGCAGGTGAAAAAGAAGCAGTCGGGTACTGCACATGTGTCGGAGACGTGTGTCAGTCTCATTCTCCTCAATCAGGGCATGGGTCGGCATCAGTGGAGAGGAAGCATAATGGAGGTACTCTAAAATTTGGGGGGGGGAAATGCATAAACAACAATATTAAAAATTAAATAAATAAACAATGGTCCAAGGAGGGACGAGCCATGAACTGCCCACAGGTCGTTGGGTGGCCGACTCATTGGTGCCAGGCGACATGAAGGACCTACAGGAGAGCTACTGTGGGTCATATTGCATATCATTTGGATTCTGGTGAGGTGACTGTGGCACAACACATAGTGTATCGAACCACTGGCCAAAGTGCCCATGCCAACTCCGGTCCACTGTTGAAAGGAAGTACAATGAGCACACAGGCTTTGGAACTGGACATCGAGCAACGCAAGAAGGTCGACTGGGGTGCCCAGGTGGCACAGCGGGATATTCTGCTAGCACACCAGCACCAAGATTCTGAACTCCTCGGTTCGAAATGGGCGGGCGCCATCTAGCCGGCATAATTCGCAGTGCCTGCAGCAGACACAGTTCTGCTAGGGCAGGATGACCGGACTATGTGGGTGGGGTCTTCAGACGCTGTGTAAGGACCCTGACTGGCAGGTAGAGAGGCGCCTGTGCAGAGTGCATGGGTGAAAAAGGGTCAGAGGAGGCGTGAGCAGCAATATACCCACCTCGACTGCAATCAGGGATCCACCAGCAGCGGAAGACAGATTGACTACACTAAATTTGGAGAAAATGCATAAAATAAATAGGAAAAAAAGAAGGTCGACTGGTCCGATGAATCCTGTTTTCTCTGAGATCATGTGGGCAGCCGGGCACGTGTGCATGGTTCACCCGTGGAAGAGATGGAACCAGTATGCACCACTCAGCAGTGAATAACCAGAACAATGTGGACACCTAACCATGAACTTCTTGCACATCACATTTCAAAGCTATTTTATATAAAACATCAAAACCAACGTTGGTTTAGTGTCTCATAGAGCAAATACACAATTTATTTAATTACATTATTTATTATTACATTATATATTAATAATTTATTTGTATTAATTACAAAGCTGATGAAAGCAGAATTCTGTTTTCGTTCCTTGGTAACGTCGTGCTCATCCTGACTGTCATGTTAACTTTTGTTCTCTGATCCGGTGAATGCGTGACGCGTGTGTTTCCCTCGTCTTCACTTATTAGCTCGGCAGATTAGCTGCAGATTTTCGGCTGCATGTTTTCGGGGAATCCCGGCATTACTGATGTGACATTTGAACTCGTACTGACCTGCAGGATGTTTTATGACCTCGGGATTATTAAGACACCGGGAGCATCTTAAAACATCTTCAAACTGGAACGCAGACCAAAGTCACTAATGAAGGATTGAATTTTATTATAGAGCAAATTAGATACTGTCTATTTTTTTTAAAAGCACAATTATTTTAGCTGATACATGTGTGACAGCATTTTAAGTGCCGTCAGACCTAATGCGCCCCTGACGTTTTGTTTTAGGCACATATTTCTCTCTCTCTCTGTGTGTGTCTGCAGGGGGATAAAAGAGTGATGCGATCTCTACCATGACTGGACATGTTACTGCATCCACACTGCCGCTGGCTACATCTGGAGTGTGGTGGGGTAGAGGGGTGAGTGATGCAGTGTTTAAGTTCAAGTCTGTGCTCATGTTAAAGCTTGAACCTTTACATTTGTGCGTATTTACATGTGCTCACTCTTCCACTCGTTCACATTTGCTCTGGTCCAGGAGGACGTGATGTTTGTGGACAGTTGTGTCGAATGGCTTTGTGGACACGTAACCATGAGTGTTGGACATCCCATTCTAAAATCATGGACATCAGTATAGCATTGGTCACTACTTTGTGGAGCTCACAGCCTACTGTTATGGGAGCTTTCCACAACATTTTGAAGTGTGTCTGTAGGAATTTATGCCCGTGAGGTAAGAGCGTCTGTGAGGTCAGGCGTTGATGTTCTAGGAAGTTTTGATTTCTTCTTAGGGTGTTGGGTAGCATTGAGCTTAGGACTTTTTGCAAGCCACCGAAGTTTCTTCACTCCAAACTAACTAAGCCATGTCTTTATTAACCTTGCTGGACAAGGAAAGGACCTTCCTTAAACTGTTGTTACAAAGTTAACAGCATAAAAAGTGTGTCTGAAACATCTGAACTCAGTAAATAGGAGGAGTGTCCACATGCTTTTGGCCATACAGCGTACCTACGACTGGCGTACAGCAGAGCTACAAAGTACAAACAACGTGGATACAGTTGGTCACGTCTAAGGCAAGGAAGGGTGGATGGATATGTTTAGGGTCCTACTAAATTCACGGGGAAATGTGCTTAATAAAAAGTCATGCAAGCATCAAAGGTCAACAGTGGGCATAAGGGGAATTTAATATAATAATAATACATTTAATTTGTAACGCACTTTACATTTGGTACAAATCTCAAAGTGCCATAAGATAAAAGACATCACTACAAAAAATAAGCAATAATAAAAAAAAATAATTATAATAATTTAAAAAATAGACGCAATCACTACATTAATTAAAAATTATTTGTAACTTCTGCTAAAAAGAAAGGTTTTGAGTCTCTTTTTAAAAGTCCCAACCGTCTGTGGTGCCCTCAAATGGTCAGGGAGGGCATTCCAAAGGCGAGGGGCAGCAGAACAGAAGGCCCGATCACCCATGGTGCTGAGCTTGGTTCTTGGGGGGAGAAGGCGATTTGAGTTGGTAGAGCGGATATATTATATTTAATAGCATATTATATAGAATAATAATTAAAAATATATAGAATATATCCAAATTTGGATTAAAAAAATGATTAAAAACCCCAGAATACAATGTTTTCCATTTTTGTGGTCATAGTGTGTGATCTGGAACTATTTATTTACACATCTTGATTGACCAATCACTGAGAAGTACACAACACAGAGATTCTGGACACTTCTAATTGATTATATCCTTATACGAAGGGTCTAACAGATGGTCCAGGGGTTTATAGTCTTTAGTCCTCAAAGGTTCAAACCAGTTCTGATTACCTGTGTGGGTTCTGACTGCCGCTGGTTCACACCTTCTTACTGCCGTCCTAAATCCCATGCTAATTATCCGTTATATAATTCCTCTTACGAGGTGCAAACGCTCTCTGGATTTAAAGCATTACGGCACGTGTCACCCAGATCAAAACGTTCACTGCTGAGCATTTAAAGCACTTCACCTCCACTTAGACCTGCAGCGTGGCTCCTCCGTCCCCTCGTTAGCCTCGGCAGGAAGTTCTTAACGGCTCTATCAAGCGTAAAAGGTTAACAAAACATGACCCGCTCCAGCATGGCTGCATTTTAGAGAGATCGCTGGAGCTCGTTAGTTCCAGTCAAGATGCAAGATTTCTTTCTGAGCATTAACGATCATGAGGCGCTCGTATGGAACCCCTGGATGAGCCTGGAACTTAGTAAAATCCTGTAATCCCGTCATCTATGGGGTTGTTACGTGTGATTTATGGTTAGGAGGGAAGGCTGTCTCATGCGATCGTTCATACAGGCGTTAGATTAGCAGACGGTTGGAAATGTTGGGGGTTGAAGGTGGTTTAGACACCAGAAGTGCACGAAATCTTTACAGAATACTTCAGTGATTGGATGGAAGAGATGATAACCTATCGGTTCTATTGGAAGATCATTGACTTTTAACTTTATGGCAGAGAGAAGAGATTTATATTTAATATCTCCTGGTACTTCGAGGAGTTCTTGCTGCCGTGTATCCCGAGAAGGTTCTTATTTGTTGCCCTTTCTAATCTAATACACTGATCAGCCATAACATTAAAACCACCTCCTTGTTCCTACACTCACTGTCCATTTTATCAGCTCCACTTACCGTACAGAAGCACTTTGTAGTTCTACAATTACTGACTGTAGTCCATCTGTTTCTCTACAGGACCCCCACAGAGCAGGTATTATTTAGCTGGTGGATCATTCTCAGCACTGCAGTGACACTGACATGGTGGTGGTGTGTTAGTGTGTGTTGTGCTGGTATGAGTGGATCAGACACAGCAGCGCTGCTGGAGTTTTTAAATACCGTGTCCACTCTCTGTCCACTCTATTAGACGCTCCTACCTAGTCGGTCCACCTTGTAGATGTAAAGTCAGAGACGATCGCTCATCTATTGCTGCTGTTTGAGTCGGTCATCTTCTAGACCTTCATCAGTGGTCACAGGACGCTGCCCACGGGGCGCTGTTGGCTGGATGTTTTTGGTTGGTGGAATATTCTCAGTCCAGCAGTGACAGTGAGGTGTTTAAAAACTCCAGCAGTGCTGCTGTGTCTGATCCACTTATACCAGCACTTCTGCTACAGCCATCGTAGAGAACGTAGAGAAGCCCCTGATGTAAACCCAGGTACGTGTACAGTGAGAGACAGAGAATGGAAAGAATGTGGATTAATGAGAGCACGCAGGACATGGAGCTAATTCCGGCTATTAAAGGGAGGCTATGATTTGCAAATCTGTCCTCGTGGTTATGTGCAGTTTGGACAGCTGCTGTCAGGCAGAGACTTGCAGGCTGCACTCACAGAGCATTACATCAGGATTCACAAATAATGATGCAACGATGCATGATGATGCACGCACGATTCATTCATGCGTCACTCTTTTTTAGTATTTATTATTTATTTATTAGGATTTTAACGTCATGTTTTACACCTTGGTTACATTCATGACAGAAACGGTAATTACTCATTACACAAGATTCATCCGTTCACAAGTTTAATATCAAACACAGTCATGGACAATTTTGTATCTCCAGTTCACCTCACTTACACGTGTTTGGACTGTAGGAGGAAACCGGAGCTCCCGGTGGAAACCCACGCAGACACGGGGAGAACATGCAAACTGCACACAGAAAGGACTCGGACCGCTCCACCTGGGAATTGAACCCAGGACCTTCTTGCTGTGAGGCGACAGTGCTACCCACCGAGCTGCCCTCTTTTTTAGTAAATATGTCGTCATGATGTCGCTCACCCACTTACTCATAGTTAGGGGAATTCCACCTTTCAGATATGGCCAAAAGTATTTGGACACCTGACCGTGAGCTTGTTGGACATCCCATTCAAAAACAAATGACCTTGATGTGATGTTTTCAGCTAGAACAACAGCCATACTTCTGAGAAGGCATCTCACGATACTTTTAAGTATGTCACTGATGTTGGTCAAGAAAGCCTCATTGATGATCTAGTCCATTCCAAAGCTGTTTAGTGGGGCCGAGGTCAGGATGTCTGGGGTCATGGGATGTCCCAATACTTTTGTCTATATTGTCTATATATACATGGACATAAGCATGTGGACAACCAATCACAAGCTTGTTTGGACACCCTATTCCAAAACCATAGACATAAATAGAAAGCTTTCTACAAGACTTTGCGTTGTGTCTCTAAAAAATCTGTGCCCATTCGGTCAAAAGGGCATTTTAAGTTGTCAGTCACTGATTTTGGACAAGAAGCAAAAAGTCCCTGCTTGCATTTAAATGTTCTTTTAATTTCTTCCAAAAATGCTTAATGAGGTTGAAGTCACTCTGAACAGGCCACTGAATTGTCTAAATTGTTAGATTCACCTTGTTAACTTCACTCCAAACAGCAAGCTATTTAATGGTACACCGCGTACATTTACCTTATCTAAACTTGACTCCACATGTCCACATGTTAGCGTTCTGCTACCTTTCCCACGGAGGAGCGCTTCATCTGACTCATGCTTCCGTCGTTCCTTGGTGCAGTTGGCTGGCTTTAATTAAGCTCTGTTATGTCTGCCGTTGACTCCCCGGGTTAAAAACTCCAGTATCGTTTGGAGTTGATGCTCGCTGGAGGGGAACCAGGTTTGACCGGAGAGCTCGGATCAAAAGCTGGTGCTCAGTTACACACCGTTCGCTTTCGTTGGGGGCTAAAACGTTCTTCCAGCTAACGCCCCAGCCTTTGTTAGGTTAAGCAAGCTAGGCTGTGGATTAGGCCACCCAAACGGGGTCAGAATCATGTTGTTAATCGACCTCGTATGGGCTCCATGTGCCTCTGATCACGTGGTTCATTTATGGGGCCAGCTTGGGCTATAAGTGGAGGTTTGATGTGTCAATCATCCTCTGGCCTTTTGTATTAATGACAAGAGTGGCCCTATTGATGCCATAATGTTTTTGATCGCAGGTATGAGCTCAGACGTACCCAGATGGATCATCTCGTTTAGCCTTCTGGCCACAGATGGATATGGCAGTAGTGTGTGAACTGTCCATCTCCACATGATAGGTCAAACACTTCACAAACTATCAGGCCAGGCTACACACATGGTGGAACATGCTATGCTCTCTGTATTCCTACATATTATTTTAGTCATTGGAAGAAATATTTTATTTCCATATTTGGTGCATACTTGGTCCATATATGGTGCGTTCGGCTGAGCGCATCATCCGGGTTGAGCTTCCTGACCTGCAGTCCATATACAGGAAACGGTGCTGCTCAAGGGCCAGGAAGATAGTAAAGGACCCCAGTCATCCCAGTAATGGACTGTTTTCTTTGTTGCGGTCTGGGAAGCGTTTTCGTGCCTTGAAAGCCAAAACAGAGAAGATGAGAAGAAGCTTTTTTCCACAAGCTATTCGAGCTCAACGAAAATAGCAATCAGGACTAATGTACACGAATCTAAATTTATGTGTATATATGAGTATATATATAGATATATACAGTATGTATGTGTGTGTATATATATATATATATATATATATATATATACAGTATACAGTGTATCACAAAAGTGAGTACACCCCTCACATTTCTGCAGATATTGAAGTATATCTTTTCATGGGACAACACTGACAAAATGACACTTTGACACAATGAAAAGTAGTCTGTGTGCAGCTTATATAACAGTGTAAATTTATTCTTCCCTCAAAATAACTCAATATACAGCCATTAATGTCTAAACCACCGGCAACAAAAGTGAGTACACCCCTTAGTGAAAGTTCCTAAAGTGTCAATATTTTGTGTGGCCACCATTATTTCCCAGAACTGCCTTAACTCTCCTGGGCATGGAGTTTACCAGAGCTTCACAGGTTGCCACTGGAATGCTTTTCCACTCCTCCATGACGACATCACGGAGCTGGCGGATATTCGAGACTTTGCGCTCCTCCACCTTCCGCTTGAGGATGCCCCAAAGATGTTGTATTGGGTTTAGGTCTGGAGACATGCTTGGCCAGTCCATCACCTTTACCCTCAGCCTCTTCAATAAAGCAGTGGTCGTCTTAGAGGTGTGTTTGGGGTCATTATCATGCTGGAACACTGCCCTGCGACCCAGTTTCCGGAGGGAGGGGATCATGCTCTGCTTCAGTATTTCACAGTACATATTGGAGTTCATGTGTCCCTCAATGAAATGTAACTCCCCAACACCTGCTACACTCATGCAGCCCCAGACCATGGCATTCCCACCACCATGCTTGACTGTAGGCATGACACACTTATCTTTGTACTCCTCACCTGATTGCCGCCACACATGCTTGAGACCATCTGAACCAAACAAATTAATCTTGGTCTCATCAGACCATAGGACATGGTTCCAGTAATCCATGTCCTTTGTTGACATGTCTTCAGCAAACTGTTTGCGGGCTTTCTTGTGTAGAGACTTCAGAAGAGGCTTCCTTCTGTGGTGACAGCCATGCAGACCAATTTGATGTAGTGTGCGGCATATGGTCTGAGCACTGACAGGCTGACCCCCCACCTTTTCAATCTCTGCAGCAATGCTGACAGCACTCCTGCGCCTATCTTTCAAAGACAGCAGTTGGATGTGACGCTGAGCACGTGCACTCAGCTTCTTTGGATGACCAACGCGAGGTCTGTTCTGAGTGGACCCTGCTCTTTTAAAACGCTGGATGATCTTGGCCACTGTGCTGCAGCTCAGTTTCAGGGTGTTGGCAATCTTCTTGTAGCCTTGGCCATCTTCATGTAGCGCAACAATTCGTCTTTTAAGATCCTCAGAGAGTTCTTTGCCATGAGGTGCCATGTTGGAACTTTCAGTGACCAGTATGAGAGAGTGTGAGAGCTGTACTACTAAATTGAACACACCTGCTTCCTATGCACACCTGAGACCTAGTAACACTAACAAATCACATGACATTTTGAAGGGAAAATGACAAGCAGTGCTCAATTTGGACATTTAGGGGTGTAGTCTCTTAGGGGTGTACTCACTTTTGTTGCCGGTGGTTTAGACATTAATGGCTGTATATTGAGTTATTTTGAGGGAAGAATAAATTTACACTGTTATATAAGCTGCACACAGACTACTTTTCATTGTGTCAAAGTGTCATTTTGTCAGTGTTGTCCCATGAAAAGATATACTTAAATATCTGCAGAAATGTGAGGGGTGTACTCACTTTTGTGATACACTGTATATATATATATATACTGTATATATATATGCATGTATACAGGTTCTATGTATGTGTATGTATATACAGTATATGTATATAGATTTGTATTTGTGTACGATATCCACACTCTTATTGCATATGTTGCACAATAATAGATCAATATTTAATATGTAAAGTTCTTGCACTGTTGTCACTTTCGCACACTTGGTTCACTTTAAATGACTTTTATTTTTAATTATATTTAAGCTTTCTTAATTTCAATTATTAAATTTCTGTATTCTTACACTTTAGATTTTAAACATTTAAATTTTTTTGTATAATATATATTTTTGTGTACTTTGTTTACTTTTTGTAACTACTGTGGCGGAGCAGTCACAAAAGCATTTCACTGCCAGTTGTACCGTGTATGACTATGTATGTGACAAATAAACCTTGATTTGATTTGATTTGCCATTTCAGGTTGAAAAATGAAACATTATTACATTGACTTCCATCCATTAGCAGAAGACCCCTGCCATCATGTTTTTTTTCCCGGCTGCTCCCTCAGCGGATCATCACTAAATACCTGATTTGGTGCGGTTTTGGATCGAATACCCTTCCTGACGCAACTGAGAGAACACTGACTTCCCAATGGCTTGGCTGTCCATCCACCCCTCTTCCTCAGACATAGCCGATCTCTGTGTGGCTGTGTAGATGTGCGACCGGCTGATAGCATCGCTGGGATTCAGCCCTGGATCTAATGGCTGTGAGATAGCAACTGCTGACCAAAATAAAAATTTTGAGCTAGTAGACCAGCTGACAACAAGGTCGGGTGAACTTTGCTCAGAGACTATTTATACTGTTTTCCCCTCACAACATAATTATGAAGCGACAGCTGAAAAGCTCAGCAGAGGAAGAACAGAATGACGGACAAGAGGCAGGAGGTGGTATTATAACTCACCATCATAATCTGGTTCTGTGCAGATCCGTGAGGGTTCTCCGGCGAGTCCTGAAGCCAATAAGCTTTTAGGTTTAAATCTTTCAAACTCTCGTCTGCCAATGGCTTATGATGGGACATACCCATTTCCTACTCTCTAATTTTAATAAACTAAAGCAAGACAGATCTGTATTACAAAATTGCAATCCAAACTATGTTTTTTTTATGTTTTCTTTATGTTTTTTACCCCAGTTAAAATGCACTACAACCCTACACAATAGTCACAAAAGACTGGTATTTAAATGGCTCCCCCAGGTGCACTGCTCCATGTTGGCCACTAGTAGCAGGTCAGATAGACTTGATTCTATGATTTGAGCCCCCTGCCAATCTCCACATCTGGGTCCCTGTAAATATTTTGTGATTGTCATCGATAGCCTGTGATAGTGGTTGAAGGCACCACTGACTAGCGTGTGCATGCTCAGAGCTTGAATGCACATGGTAGGACATGCTATGCTCTCTGTATTCCTCCACCGCTTGTGCTGCGACATCAGCTAGACTGCTGGTTTTCAATCCAGTCTTCCATCATTTAGAAATGGACAGTTGTATCCATTAAGAGCCGGACCAGGAACGTTAACGTTTTGATCCACAACTATTCCACTGTTCATGTAAAATCTTGCTCTGTAAATATCGACCCAGTGTGTCTTCAAACTGGTACCTGTCAGGGGAGAAACAAGATCTGTAAAATAAGCACTTTTACAGCAGGGACCGTCGGCCATTCACTGTTTTTTTCGTCAAACCAATGGCACAGAATGCACCCGGGTGGCACGGCCGTATATCAAGCCAGTCCACCACCGGTGAGATCTGGTTTAGCGTCTCAGGAATGCGGTTGTAGCCGGGCTGGAGAGAGTTCACACTCTTCTGTTAGCATCCACACGTCACTTACAGCCAATGGGAGAAATTTCACACGTCGGCTGAGCGCTCTAGCCGTCCCTCCTCACCACCGTGACACCACACACCCTCAGACTAAACCAACACCAGAGCCGAAATCACTGCTATCACTGCTATCAGGACTCGCTAGCTATACAATCTGTCAAAGCTCAAAACCTGCATTTGTTTTTTTCTGGATACAGGGTCTGTCTGAAAACCTGGTGATCTCTCTGCAGAGACGCATTTTACGTTTCTACACTCCCGAGAAGAGGGCACGTCTAAATTCTTAAAGCCATAATTGCTCCTACTGAGGCGCCTTAATTCTGAGTGATAATATGACTGAATAACTAAGTCATGCGTCTAAATAATCTGCCTTATGAGTTCGGTGACTTATTAGAATCCTCTCTACTGAGGCAGCTGATCAGGCTGGTAGTAGGCAGCAAGGCCGCTCACTAGATTTTCGGACAGAACCAAAGATTAGTCTAACACTACAATATACAGTGGTGGACAATTCCTCAGTAATAGATTATGCCATTGGTTGGCTTTGTGCTACATCTTGCAACACTTGAATGGTCCTAACACTTACGCCCATGAGTTGTTTGTAGACACCACCTTTCCTGACCTTCTATTGGACGAACTGTGGCAGCTCAGTGTCCCTCAATCTGCCCGCTATTGGATCTATCAGTATCTAACTTGTCTAACAGTATGTCAGGGTGGACGACCACATTTCTGACCTTCTCCGCCTCAACCTTTGAAGACCTTTACTTATCCAGGGTGAAGAAGAGGGCAGGGAAAATCATGGCAGACCCCTCTCACCCGATTCACTCTCTCTTCCAGTGGTTTCAAGAGTGAGAACCGTAAAAAATAGAACCAAGTGGAACCTCCACAGTCTTTCTTCTCAGGTCTGCTGTCTGGATTCTGTGGGTTAACAGCTCGTACATGGTGAGCGTATGTTTGTGGACAGAACTGCTCTGTAAAGCATTTGAAGTGCTGTATACAGTAAAATGCTCTTGACCCTGATGTCGACTCTCATTTAGTCTTTCATGAAGCGTCTCAGATCTCCGTGGATCAGAGGTGCATCATACTGCCAGTAAGAGGTTCTGTGTTGGCACTGAAATACAAACCTCACTCACTCACTTTGTAAGCCACTTATCCTAATCAGGGTTGCGGTGGGTGCTGGAGCCTGTTCCAGCTCTCAATGGGTGCAAGGCACACAGTAACACAGATTCATACACTGTAATATAAACAGGTCGCTGAAGTCCTTGTACAATCTGGATGGAGATCTTTATATACACAATATGGACAAAAGTATGGGGACACCCCTTAAGCCATCATATAAAGGAGCTGCTTCCAGCTTTGCACAAAACAAGCTCTATAAAGACGTAGTACGTAAGTCAATTGAATGGCCATAAATTCCCACAGACGTACTTCAAAGCCTTGTAAGAAGCCTTCGGTCAGCTTTCGGCCCTCGATTTTAAGAGCATTTGTTTTTGAAATGGGACGTCCAACAAGCTCATGATCAGGTGTCCAAATACTTTTGAACCACCGGCATCAGATGTGGTTGAAATACATGAATTTAAAAATTAGAAAGGGGTGTCCTAATACATTCATCCTCAGCAGAAGATGTGGATTTTTTTTCATAATAATGTAATGGTTTTCATATCTGTGGGTCCTATCAGCCGCTTCCTGTCCGCTTGTCAGTGTTTCGTCCGCGGCTCATATAAAAGGAAATTTCTCCATCAGTCCATCATGAGTGGAAAAGCTTTTCAATGCGTCTTTCATGAAGCACGTAAGATGTGTGAAGAGGAGGAAGAAAGAAGATCTGTGTTCTGTGAGGAGAGGATCAGCTTCAGAGATGAAAGCGAGGTCAGGACGGACATTCTGGCTCATTTATTATTATTATTTTTTTAATTCTCTGTCATGTCTCTGTGTTCTGTTCTGTTATATGAAACACTTCTTCCCTCCGAGAGCCTGAGAGTCGAGATTTTATAAATGCAGCATTCTTCTACTACAACATACCATTACCGCTACATAAATCATGATTTCTTTAGCGCTAAGTGCTCGGACATGTTGGCGCTCTGTGATTTTCTCACCGTCTGTTGTTAATACCACTTTTACATGCTCACGACATTGGTACAGTTCTAACACGTTTCACAAATAAAGACGTTACAAAGCAGAACGTGTATAAGCACCGTTTACACTGACGCTTTTATCCAGAGCAACAATTGTTTGTTTTAATGTCATGTTTTACACTTTGGTTACATTCATGATAGGAACGGTAGTTATTCATTACACAAGGGTTATCAGTTCACAAGATTATATCGAACACAGTCCTGTGCAGTTTTGTATCTCCAATTCACTTCACTTGCACATCTTTGGACTGTTGGAGGAAACCGGAACTCCCGGGGTAAACCCACGCAGACTTTTCATATTGATAGATAAGATATTGGAGTGTGTCTATGGAGATTTGTGCCCATGTAGGCAAAACAGCATTTGTGAGAGGTACTGACACTGCTACAACAAAGATACTACCACTGTGCTAAAACGCAGAGACTACAACTAGTCTCTATGCTGTACTGTGCTACAACAGGGAGACTACAACTGTACTACAACAACGAATACATCTTTGTTACAACACAGAGACAACAACTGTGCTACAACACAGAGACTACAGCTGTGCTACAACAGACTAAAAGACTACAACTTTGCTAAAACAAAGAGACTAAAAGACTAACAGTGTGCTACAACAAAGATACTACCACTGTGATACAACACAGACTACAACTGTGCTACAACAGAGACTAAAAGACTGAAACTGTCCTTCAACAAATATACTACCATTGTGCTAAAACACAGAGACTACACTAGTCTCTATGCTGTACTGTGCTACAACAGGGAGACTACAACTGTGCTACAACATAGGGTCTTCAACAGAAAAACTACAACGGTGCTACAACAGAGAATACAACTGTGCCACAACACAGAGACTACAACTGTGCTACAACAAAATCACAGACAACTGTCTGCCTACTAAGTAGCTTTATGCTAGGTGTTCTTACTGTGCTATAAGATAAATACCTGTGTTAAATGTTCTGTGTAAGATCTTTAGGCACAGCTCTGCTTGTTTTGCTTTTTCCAGCTGCTGAAGGTCTGTGTTCACCATCATCCACTCTGTGTTTTAGATTTGCGAGGGAAGATCTGTAAACCATGTGTTGCACAGTTACTTAAATCGAAAGAAACATATTACTCTGGGGTGCAGTCATACGACTGTGTAGATCTACTGGTCAGCTTCAGTGTACTCGGACTGGATATTTATGGACGTGTACTGGAACGAGTGTGCTGTACAAGGTGGGAGACTTAACAGACAGAAAGTCTCGTCAATTTGATCCTCTGGACGACTTCACTTCAGTTTTAGGAACCTGAACAGGGTTGAAGATTAAAGAACTACAAAGGGCTTTAAAGGGCAGTATAGAATATTTATCTTTTATATATATATACTGTATAATGCCCGCTGACCCCTTCAATGCGTCAAGACTTCACTGCAGTCCTTAAACTGCTCTTTTGAAACCCATCATCCTCTCCTCAAAGTAAACTGATGGGTACAGTCCAGCTCATCAGCAGCCCATCTCTGCTTCAGTGGAGCTCCTCTGCGCCCAAAACACTGAGGTCAGTAACAGGTCAGTGAGATTGCTGAGTGAGACTTTGAGCTCTGAGAGCGGACCTGAATCAGCACGGAGTCTAATTGGATAAGGCTGTGACCTCAGGATCCAGAAATGCCTTCAGTTAATAGCAGGCATCAGATGGCAGCTTCACCAGACCGAGGTCGTCGTTTTTATGAGCGAGTGAGCCGGATGGAATCAGATCAGAGGAGGAAATGTAGAAAACCCTGATTTGTTCAGTTTTAATGTGAATCATTGTGTACGTGTTCCAAGGGGGTCGATGTTATTGCGCTCCTGTGGAACTTTCAAGGTTCCTGCACGAATCTGATTATATTCCACGGCTGCTAAAATCACTTCCCTGGTCATGTTCAATGGTTTAACTGAATAACCAACTTGATTTTGTTACTCAGCACACTGAGTGAAATTACTTTTCACAGAACCAATGTTGAATTTTGAATGGCTTCGTTCTTCAAAAGACATGATTGGCTACGTCTGCGTCAGGAAGGGCAACTGTCGTAACAAAATGTGCCAAATTAGTTACGCGGACCAGAATGATCTGCTGTGGCGACCCCTAAACACAGAGACTGCAACTGTGCTACAGCAAAGATTCTACTACTGTGCTATAACAGAGAGACTGTACTGGACTACAACAGAGACTAAAAGACTAAAGCTGTGCTACAACACAGAGACTACAGCTGTGCTACAACACAAAGACTACAACTGTGCTACAACACAGAGACTGCAACTGTGCTACAACACAGAGACTACAATTGTGCTAAAGCACAGAGACTACAGCTGTGCTACAACAGATACTAAAAGACTAAATCTGTGCTACAATAGAGACTACAACTGTACTACAACATAGGGTCTTCAACAGAGAGACTATAACTGTACAACAGAGAGACTACAGCTATACTACAACAGAGAGACTACAACTGTACAACAGAGAGACTACAACTGTACTACAACAGAGAGACTACAACTGTGCAGAGAGGAGACTGTTACAGTTGTAATGGGGGAAGCAAATCCACAATGATGCTTATGATTTTCGAATGGAAACTGCTCATGGTCAGGTGTCCACATCATTTTTGCCCATATCGTGTCTAAGGTACGTTTTATAAACTAAGTATTGGGACACCCCTTCATATTTTTGTGTTTCAGCGAGTGCAGTTGCTAACAGGTGTAATTAATCAATTATATAAAGGAAATTATGCTCTTCCAAGTTTGCAGCAGCAGTTTAGGGAAGGACCTTTCCTGTTCCAGCACGACTGTGTTCCTGTGCACAAAAGCAAGCTCTGTTAAGACTTCTACACAGAGTCCTGACCTCAACCCCGCTGAACAGCTCTGGAATGAACCGGAACATCAACCGAGTCTTTCTTAACCAGCATCGGTGCCCAGCCGTACACATGCTGTCATCTTTTGACCGACTGGCCACCAGTTCCCACAGACATACTTCAAAGTCTTGTGTGAAGCCTTCTCAGAGCAGAATTGATAACTTAAACTTGATCGCTCATGTTTGCCAGGTGTCCAAATACTTTTGGCCATGTAGTGTATTTCCCTTTGATGTGAAATCGGATTAACTGTGATTTAATGTGAACGTGTGTGAGGAGGACACGCTGTGATGTCACCGAGTGGTGAATTGGCGAAACCTGACACCGGTTCGGGCTGCAGGCGGTGGTGAGTGCAGCTCCACCATCACGCAGGTCCGGACACGCGCGGAACCCACCGCCCGGAGCGCGCGAGTGTGTGTGTGTGTGTGTGTGTGTGAGAGAGAGAGAGAGAGAGAGAGAGAGAGAGAGAGAGTACAACAGTCCCACCTCCTGCAGGAGTTCGTACTTTACAGTCTCCGGTTTCCTCACCGTATTATCGCTCCGCTTCAGTTGCAGGTGCGCGCAGGTTCGGATCTCCTCCCGTGCGCCCTGAGCGCCGTTTCCCCACCGGGAGCGGACTTTCTGCAAGGAGGGGGTGCAAGTGTTCCACAGACTTTGCAGGATAGAGAGAGAGAGAGGGGTAAAGGAAAAGAGAGAGAGAGCAACTCGAGCTTCTTTCCGTCTCCACTGTGCAGCAGATATGAAGATCCAGATCACGGTTTTATTCTCCTGAACAACGACCGAGCGATTCCGCTTTCACCAGGACTCTGCTGCTCGGACAAA
Organism: Trichomycterus rosablanca; assembly: GCF_030014385.1. Taxonomy (NCBI): domain Eukaryota; kingdom Metazoa; phylum Chordata; class Actinopteri; order Siluriformes; family Trichomycteridae; genus Trichomycterus; species Trichomycterus rosablanca. The sequence goes on along the minus strand of NC_086006.1, from coordinate 26,675,757 downwards.
TGCATACAAATGCATTTAGGAGCCCAACGGACAAGGGGCGGCCGCGGTGCACCAACGTGAGTACACACACACACACACACACACACACACGCCGCATTATAGATGGACGTGCGGTTGAAATGTTCTGCATGTGGTGTGCAAAACATCTGCACACCTTAGAGCTATGCGCGCCACCATGCACACCTTGGAAGAACTATCTTTGAGGGGTATTTCTCAAAACACACACACACACACACACACACACACACACACACATATATGTATATATCCACATTTACACTTTCGGCATTGTAGCAGACGCCTTTTATCCAAAGAGTACAGTTACAGTATACAATCTGACCAATTGTGGGTTAACAGCCTTATTCAAATGCCCAACAGCAGCAACCTGGCAGTGGTGGGGCTTGAACCAGCAACCTTCTGATTACTAGTCCAGTACCTTAACTGCTAGGCTACGACTTGCCCCACACATACACTCATGTCCCACTTTTTTATCTGCTTATGTGCTTATTAGGGCGGCACTGTGGCTCAGTGGGTAGCACTGTCACTTCACAGCAAGAAGGTCCTGGGTTCGATCCCCAGGTGTGGAGTTTGAAGGTTCTCCCCGTGTCTGCGTGGGTTTCCGCCGGGTGCTCCGGTTTTCTCCCACAATCCAAAGACGTGCAAGTGAGGTGAATTGGAGATACAAAATTGTCCATACAGCCAGGGGGTTCCATGTGATCTGTTTGATTGGTGGTTGGTTCTGCCAAACACTGACCGTCTCCTGGGATTGTAGAGCTGAGCCAGTATGCACCTGGGAAAAAAACATCCAGTAAGTGGCAGTTCTGCTAGCAAAATTTCATAGCACTGACAAAGCTGACTGTCAGCAGGCATCTAGGCCACTTCATGAACAGAAAAGCATCTCAAAACCCATAACACAGGTACAGCAGCAGAAGACCATGTGGGATTTCACTCCTGCCAGCCTGAACCAGTAAGCTCAGGCTACAGTAGGCACAGGCTCACTGGAGCTGGATAGTTCGACATGGTGGGAAAAAATTTTGCCCTCATTTCTGCTACTGGGTCAGAACCATGGCGTGAACCATGTGTTTGTCAGACAGGAGGGAGGCAGGATGTTGTTTTCTGTGTTGTGGTGCATCTCAGGGTTTGACACATGCTTTCTGAGATGCTTTTCTGCTCACCCTGGTTGTAACGAGTGGATAATGGTGCTACCTGTGTTTCTTACCTGTTTATAGCTTAGGCAGAGCTCACAACTCACTAGAGCTCTCCTTACTTATAAAGCCAATGCTTTTTACAGGGTATTGTGAGGTGTAAACAGGGTAAAAGGGTTCTGGTTCATGGGATTAATTACATAAATATGTATTTTATAAATAACTGGGCACATTGTTTATATTCTTATTATGTTAAGAATTCTTGTTATGTTAGGATCCAAATTGTATCCAGACTAGCCTGTTGCTTGACTTCCTCACGTGAAATTGAGATGGGCAGTAAATCCGTAGGAGGGGTCACATGCAAGTGTGATGTCAAAATATTTGTAGTCGGACTGTATGCGCTTGTTACCAGATTATTGCTTGACGGGCGGGTTTAGCTAGAAAATGGATTTGGATTGGTGGGTATAATAAGATCACAGACAATAAGGTTTTGGCTCCGGCGATCTGGACGGGGTTTAAACAGCTGGACCGAAACAATGCGGCACCCGCGCCAAGTTCGAGTAAATGATTTCAATCCAAGAATGTGTTTGACTCAGCCCGAACCAAATATTTTTGTTACAGAATGAAACGATTGGACCTCGTGTGTCCGCCTCACAAACCACTGGGTTACTGGTTTAAAGGTCTGTGGTGGCGGAAACTGAAGTGTGTCTCGACCAAAGTGTCACAAATTCCTCATAGCAGTGTGGAGTCTGTTTCCACATGGACAAACTCAATCAGGACGGATGGATTTCTGACAGATCTGCTAGTATAAGGGGAAAAAGTGAATTTATGAGGACTTATCCACAGAACTGAAGTCATTTTGATGTTTGTTTGGTTTTAGAAACCAGGTATAAGTCGCAGGGCTCTGGTTTGGTGCGTATGTCCATTTCCACTTGCAATTTATGGAAAAATGTGTACTGACCGGAATGTTTAAGATGTTTTTTGGTATGAAGCTCTATGAAGTTCATTTATTTTTATTGTATGTAGTGTGAATGTGTTGGAATGCCTCTTCCTCTACACCAAACCTAAATTAGGCTGGATGGATTAATAATATGAATGAATTAATATTAGAAACCAGTCTTAAGTCGCAGGGCTTTTGATTTGGTGCAGACTTGTTCTAAAAACTGTCCACTTGCGGATTATGGAAAAATTTTTACTGACCGGGATGTTTAAGGTGTTTTTTTTTTGTTTTTTTATGAAGCTCCTGTTCCTTTACCATGATTTCTACTGCTTTCTGTCCGAGTGAAGGATCTCTCTGGACCAAGATCTGATCTGATCTGTCTGCACTTTGGATTTAACCGTGTTTGATGCCGGTTCTCAATCATGTAGCATTTCAAATGGTTATAGACTGATATCCTTTCTCAGCTCTGTGTCCAAAAACGACCCGAAACAAAACCTGAAAAGCCAGGAACTCTTGAGGGAAGATTTAACTTTACTGGTGACCAGTCCATCATTTCTGCTGTGATTATTTAATGTCCAGTTGCTTTACGAAGGACAACTTAGGGCGGCACTGTGGCTCAGAGGGTAGCGAGAAGGTCCTGTGTTTGATTCCTACGTAGAGAGGTCCGTGTCCGTGTGGGTTTCCTCACAGTTCCTATCCACAGAACTGAAGTCATTGAATTCTGAGCATCTGGTGTTTGGCATTAGAAAAAAAAGTTGTAGGGCTTCATGTTTGGACTCTTAGTCTTGTTGAAACTTCCAGATTTAGTTCCTCAGCCAGTGAAATTAAATGATCCTTCAGTATTATTCGGTAAATTTGCTTTCTTCACGGTTTCATTAATGATGTCTAATGCTTCAGTAGAGTTCTCAGAGAACCATGGTATGATGTTCCCACCTCCACTACACTCTGGGTTTATGGGTTTTATGAGCTGAATTGTTGCCAAAGAGTCCAGATCTGAGGCGCTTTAGAACCTCTGTGCTTTTATTAAGGAGTTTTGTGGCGGCTGCTTGAACGGAAACACTGATTTTTTTTATCATTATTCTACGAACATGTTACAGGTCACATGAGCAGTATTTTCAAAGAGGAGTCGCTGGCTTTGTCTGTATTACAGGAAGCACGTGTTAGCCCTCACTACAGAGCTGGTAGCTATTGTGACAGACGTAAGAACTGGCTTGTGGTTTAATGTTCTAGCATGACTCCATTGTCCTGCACAGAGTCCTGACATCAGTCCCACTGAACACTGAAGCTCTGGAACAAACTGGAACATCAAATGAGGCTTTTATGAGCCCAGTGACACAAATGCTGTCATCTTTTAACTAAATGGGCACAAATATCCCACAGGCATACCTCAAAGTCTTTATAGAAGCCTTCTCAGAAGAACGGCTGTTGTTATATCTGAAAAGATCACACAGCGGTCACTCTATATCAGTAGCATTTGTTTTTGACATGGGATGTCCAACAAGCTCATGATCAGATGTCCAAATACTTTTGGTCATATAGTGGTTGAATATTATTCCCATCACTTTGGATTTTAAGGTCTTCAGTGAAGAAGTACAGCTGAAGATCGCTTTAATCTACACGTCATGTCCTCCAGCGGCTGACCCCCCGGTGTCAGCTCAGAATAGACGATTCTGCCTGGAAGCACGGTGCCCTCTGCCCTGCTTCCTCACCACACTGAGAGAGAAAGCATGCCAATAAAGCTGGGGGTAAATTTAGAGTTTACACACGGATTTCTGTCCTCCTAGACGGAGTAAATGTTTACCGTGGCCTCACGTGGTTACACTTCCAGGCTTTCTGACCGAGTAAAGGATCTCTCTGGACCGAGATCTGATCTGATCTATCTGGACTTTGGATTTAACTGTATTTGATGGCGGGCGGTTCTCAAGGTTCGTCTTCTTGGTTGAAGTGTTACATCTAAATTTATCCCCCTAGAAACTCTCTCTCTCTCGGTTGTTGCAAAAAAAGCAAACGGTTAAGCGTTGTTACTACCGGGGCGAAAACACTTCAGTTTAATAGTTTAATTACTATACCAATGTTATACCAACAACCCTGAAGCAAGCAGGAAATATAAAGTCAAGTTGTAAAATCAGTGGAGTCGTACCTCAGTATAACTGTGCACTTCATCAGTGGTGACTGGGAGGCTGCAAATATGGTTTTATTTGTTAAAAGGATAGCTATCGTAATTGTATAATACTTAAATATTATATTAATAATAAACAATGTATATATGTCACCTTTTTCATGCATACTGATTCCCTCATATATTGAGTCATTTTATAGGGCCAAGAAAAGCTTATAGAACTCAAAACCTTCATTATATACATGGTGAAATTAATACTTTTTATATTCTATGTACTGGGACATATAAGAAGTCCCAGTCATACAAAAGATAAAACCGTGAAACCGTCAGAATCTTAAAAAATACTGTGATAACTTTTGGTCATACTGCCCAGGCATGGCAGTTAAATATGTAACCAAGTCTACATATAAAGTACAGATCAGAAACCAGTTTGGTCTGTTGGTCAGCTGTAAGGGATTAGACTCCGGTCATTCTTTTTTAACATCATCCTGCTGCGTTTTCTTCCTGCACTGAACCAACGGGGGAATTAATAGCGTTTATAAACTGTGCTGTATTTGGAGACACCACGAGGACACTGTGCCCTGACGACTGACCCACTTCAGATCCCGACTGTCTGAGTCACCACTGCTGTTTCAGTAAAGGTTCTTCAGTTCTGCATCTTTTACTGCAGACGCTTCCATGAAGGAGCCAGATCGAGTCTCGTCTCGTCCCACAGTCATACAGCTGAGCAGTTCAAGGCCCCAATTTTGGGATTTGAACTCAAATGATAACAAGCATTAAAGCTTGCAGACTTTCTGAAGGGAAACAGTCATGTGGTTATGTTTTGAAAGCAAGGGTCATGTCATTTTAAAAACTGATAGTCTCGTTGTGTCTGTATGAAGCTGGAGAACCCAGATTGGGACTATACCTCCTGGGAACATGATTCATGATTCATATATACATACATCTAGTTTTTGTTGTTATTTTGTTGTTGTAAAGCTCTTCTCATCCTCTCTGTCTTGGCCTTCAAGGAGCAGAAAGGCTTCCCGGACCACAACAGTGACAATAGTCCATTATTGGGGTGACTGGGGTTCTTTGCTATCTTCTTAGCCCTTGACCAGCACCATTTCTTATATATGGGCTGCTTGTACCCACAGCAGACATCTGGTAGCCCAAAGGTGAGGACTGGAAAGTAAACAAACCTTAAAAGGTGCCAACGTTAAGATCACATGGAGAGCGCTACATGCCAATCTGACATAATCTTACGTTCCTGGTACAGAATCAGGGAATATTTAGTTTGGTCATGTCCACACTCTCAACGAGGCACTTTGCTCTGGACTGGACTGGACTGGCATCACACCATCTGGTTTGGAAATGTTTGTAGAGCACTTAGTCTGACCACAGGCCTGAAATTATGTGGTCAGGAATCTGATTTTGGTTTCTTTACACAGTGGGGTCATTTGTAAAGCATTTCCAGCATCCTGTCCGGGTGATTGGAACACATACACTCTATGGACAAAAGTATTTGCACACCCGACCGTGAGCTTGTCGGACGTCCCATTTAAAATAAAAATGCTATGTGGGATCTTCTTAGCTAGAACAACAGCCGCTCTTCTGAGAAGGCTTCTCACAGGTCTTTGAAGTATGTCTGTGGTGATTTGTGCCCATTCAGACAAAGATCATTTATAAAGCTGGACACTGATGTTGGTCAAGAAAGTCTCAGTTGATGTTCCAGTTCATTCCAGAGCTGTTGAGTGGGGCTGAGAACAGTGCTCTGTACAGGACTGGAGTTTCTTTAATCTGAGCTTTTCTTCATGTCTTTAAAGAGTTCTTTTTGAGCATTAAGGCACAGCCATACTGGAACAGGAAAGAGCATTGGTATATACAGTGTATCACAAAAGTGAGTACACCCCTCACATTTCTGCAGATATTTAAGTATATCTTTTCATGGGACAACACTGACAAAATGACACTTTGACACAATGAAAAGTAGTCTGTGTGCAGCTTATATAACAGTGTAAATTTATTCTTCCCTCAAAATAACTCAATATACAGCCATTAATGTCTAAACCACCGGCAACAAAAGTGAGTACACCCCTAAGAGACTACACCCCTAAATGTCCAAATTGAGCACTGCTTGTCATTTTCCCTCCAAAATGTCATGTGATTTGTTAGTGTTACTAGGTCTCAGGTGTGCATAGGGAGCAGGTGTGTTCAATTTAGTAGTACAGCTCTCACACTCTCTCATACTGGTCACTGAAAGTTCCAACATGGCACCTCATGGCAAAGAACTCTCTGAGGATCTTAAAAGACGAATTGTTGCGCTACATGAAGATGGCCAAGGCTACAAGAAGATTGCCAACACCCTGAAACTGAGCTGCAGCACAGTGGCCAAGATCATCCAGCGTTTTAAAAGAGCAGGGTCCACTCAGAACAGACCTCGCGTTGGTCGTCCAAAGAAGCTGAGTGCACGTGCTCAGCGTCACATCCAACTGCTGTCTTTGAAAGATAGGCGCAGGAGTGCTGTCAGCATTGCTGCAGAGATTGAAAAGGTGGGGGGTCAGCCTGTCAGTGCTCAGACCATACGCCTCACACTACATCAAATTGGTCTGCATGGCTGTCACCCCAGAAGGAAGCCTCTTCTGAAGTCTCTACACAAGAAAGCCCACAAACAGTTTGCTGAAGACATGTCAACAAAGGATATGGATTACTGGAACCATGTCCTATGGTCTGATGAGACCAAGATTAATTTGTTTGGTTCAGATGGTCTCAAGCATGTGTGGTGGCAATCAGGTGAGGAGTACAAAGATAAGTGTGTCATGCCTACAGTCAAGCATGGTGGTGGGAATGCCATGGTCTGGGGCTGCATGAGTGCAGCAGGTGTTGGGGAGTTACATTTCATTGAGGGACACATGAACTCCAATATGTACTGTGAAATACTGAAGCAGAGCATGATCCCATCCCTCCGGAAACTGGGTCGCAGGGCAGTGTTCCAGCATGATAATGACCCCAAACACACCTCTAAGACGACCACTGCTTTATTGAAGAGGCTGAGGGTAAAGGTGATGGACTGGCCAAGCATGTCTCCAGACCTAAACCCAATAGAACATCTTTGGGGCATCCTCAAGCGGAAGGTGGAGGAGCGCAAAGTCTCGAATATCCGCCAGCTCCGTGATGTCGTCATGGAGGAGTGGAAAAGCATTCCAGTGGCAACCTGTGAAGCTCTGGTAAACTCCATGCCCAGGAGAGTTAAGGCAGTTCTGGGAAATAATGGTGGCCACACAAAATATTGACACTTCAGGAACTTTCACTAAGGGGTGTACTCACTTTTGTTGCCAATGGTTTAGACATTAATGGCTGTATATTGAGTTATTTTGAGGGAAGAATAAATTTACACTGTTATATAAGCTGCACACAGACTACTTTTCATTGTGTCAAAGTGTCATTTTGTCAGTGTTGTCCCATGAAAAGACATACTTAAATATCTGCAGAAATGTGAGGGGTGTACTCACTTTTGTGATACACTGTACATATGATCTAGTCATATCCAGTTCCCTAGGTATATCTTCCTCTGCTGCTGCAGACCCCCTCCCTGATGGAGAGGAGCAGCGGAGAGATCATGTGCACCATCCGACACATGTGCAGTTGCTGAACGCCTCTTTTCATTTGCCTGACCCATGACCTCATAGAGAGCAGTATAGCGCACGGAGAATCACCCACTACTGTTCGTTATTCTACAATCTCTCGTGCAGGAACCTTCGACCAGCCAGCAATAAGTGGTGTTTTAAACTCTGTTGGACATTCCACTGCAAAACCACCGATTTTTAATAAAATCTTAATAAAATAAAAGTAAAGCAAACAGCAGTCTCTGCACCTGCAGTGTAGCTGCTGTAGAACTTTCAGAGATGAAGCTTCCACATCGTTGTTCTGATCTTCTGAGCGTATTTCTAGGGTCCTCGATATCAGAGGAACGTCGTCGGAAATGTTTGAACTCGTTGTTTCTGAGGAACTGGGATAAGATCGACACTGATCAGTTGCACAACAGGTTGTTCGGTGGAGATTTTTTTCTGCTTTTTTTTTTTTTTGTAACTGGACGGGAATTAGTTTTCTTCTGACTGACGTGAAAGCTTCCTGCAGGAATGTTGTACACATCGCAGGTTCGTGTGAGACCACATTCACTCTGGGATTGTGTTTGTGTGTTTGTGTGTTTGTTCAGGCCAGTATAACGTCCTCCCGCTCCCACCGGAGAGCTTTCCTCGGCTTTCCTCTCCAGATTAAAGTGTCATTGGAAATAATTAGGAGGAAAATAGTCACATCTGGGCGCCTGTGATCTTTAATCTGAGAAGTTCAGACTAAAACACAAGCCAAACAACGGCAGTATGTTGAGGTGCGATATATAAAAAAATACAATATGAGGTGCAATGGATGTGGTGGATTCATGAATTTTACGCTCATTAGGAGCTTCTGACCTCTGACTAAGATAGTTCATGCCTCAGTAGCCATTCTAACCAATTTCACGACTTCCATCCATCATTCACGTCTTCAGTCTCTGACCTTTTCACCAGGATCTTTAGTATTTACCCCAAATTTAAGCTTTTTTGGCTGCAGTCATCCAGAATGCTGAGGTTGTTTGGGGGTTTGTGTGGGTGACTAGTCTGGAGCCCCAAAATCAGAAGCGTTTAATCCGTAACACACAGAGGAAATGTTGTAGAACCAGACCGATCTCTTCAAGGGTTCGTTGATGTCCTTCTTGATGCAGCCCTACTATTTCTATCCAGGCTTGGGATCTGCACTGAGAGCGCACTGACAAGTGCACCTCCCAGTGGCGAGGCTGACTTCTGAAACTGAGATAGTTCATGCCTTAATAGCCATTCTAACCAATTTCAGGACTTCTTTGTGGAATACCTTTTGAGAAGCGACCTGACCTAGGTAGTGTGACTCTAGCTTCACCTGAGGTACACTATATGGACAAATGTATTGGACCACCCCTTCTAATTTTTTAATTAACATGCTTCAGCCGCAACAATTACTAACAAATATAGTAATTCAGTTTTATAAAAGAAACACCATGTTTTCAAATCTGCAGCAACAGTTTAGGGAAGGTCCTTTCCTGTTTCAGCATCAAAGCAAGCTCCATAAAGACATGAAGAAAATCTCGTGTCCTGCACAGAGCCCTGACCTCAGCCCCACTCAACAGCTCTGTAATGAACCAGAACATCAACTGAGGTTTTCTGCCATACAAATGAGCACAAATTCCCACAGGCATACAGTAGACCCTTGACTTATGAATGTAATTGGTTCTGAAGGGCTGTTCTTAAGTCAAAATGTTCGTTAGGTAAACCTTTTTTTCCCATAAGAAATAATGTAAATAGAATTAATCCATGCCAGACCTCCCAAACCCCCGCTTACCTAACCTCTCTAATGTCTTACATGGTCTTTTATGTTATAAATACAATAGATAGATTAATAAATAGATGAGATAATAATAATAGACAATAAATAGATAATAAATAGATTTTTTTCATTTTCTCAGCACCATGCTTTCTCTGCACCTTCTTTTGGGGACATTTTAATATTGAATTTTACTAAATATAAAGAAAACACAGGACAAACACCGTCCTGTGCGAATGTTCGCTCACTGTATTTATGTAGAGAGAGAGAGAGAGATGGTCGGCGTCAACTTGTTCGTGGCATCCCGTGTTTCATTTGCGTGCAGATTTTGGTTCGTAATCCAAAATTTGTTTGTACGTTAAGTTGAAAAAAATCACTCGTAACCCAAAATTTTCGTATGGTGAGCGGTTTGTAAGTCAAGGGTCTACTGTACTTGAAAGTCTTGTAAAAAGCTTGCTCAGAAGAGTGCCTGCTGTTCTAGCTAAAAAGATCACACAGAGGTCACAGTATTTTAATGCCATTTGTTTTTATAATACAATTTCCAACATGTCCAAATACTTCAGGCCGTAGAGTGTATTTTACACGAGTCTCATAGATATTATATTACATTACATTATTGTCTTCATTACATTGTACTCAGTTGTGGAAAGCTTTTGTCCTTTTCCTTTTTATTTTGGATTTGATGATGTTAGGGGGGTGAACACTTTTCTTTACAGAAGTAATAATTGTCTCTCTCTTTTTCTGTGGTTTAGGAGAGCCCTCCTTCTGCTCCTGTCAGTATGTGCCACGGTGCTGTTTGCAGAAGAACATTCACAAACTCAAGGTAAGTTCACTCGCCTCCATCACTCACGTCTTCAGTCTCTGACCTTTTCACCAGGATCTGTCAAATTGCAGCAGCGTAATTGCAGCGGTTATAAGGAATCTACAGCCCTCCCTTCCTAGGACAGTTCTCATGCTGGTAGCCAAGCTTAATATGTCAGCACTGGTGGGCCAGCATGCATTACCACTGTGCCAAAACCAAGCACCTAAAGCAAATAACTTTACATAGTGTGCCATGCCAGTTTACTTGGTTTGTGCCCACCCTATAACACCCAGGTATAAGTGCTCGGTTAGCTTTCTGTTAGCTTTCTCCTCCAACCCTGTCTGAAGCCTGTAGAGCCCTGACGGTCGGTTCATACATAGTGACAGAAATGAACATGGATCCTACAAGAGGCAGAGATGATACGCCGCTCGTGTTATAAAGGTTAGAACGTTTCTCAGCTCTGTTTAGACAGCCGTCCTGGCATGTCTGCTCTTGCTCCTCGATTGGCCCGAATGTAGCCTGCAGAGCGGCTTCCTCTTCCTCCCCTCCAGCTCGCCCACTGCCCAGTCAGTCACCTCATACTTCTCAGACTGAGGGCGGGTGGGAGGACAGGAGTCAACAGGATGTCGGAAAGACAGAGAAGAGGTGGGAGGAAGGTACAGAGTGAGCTGAGAGAACTGGAACAGGGGGTGAAGATGGTGAAGATCTTAGATTTGAAACACTGGATGTTGAATTTATGACAAGACGGTAAGACGGTGACAGCAGCTGGAGAAAATAACAAGATGGTGAAAATGGTGGTAGATGATAGTAAACCTGCTCCTTCTTCAACCACCTTTACAAAACTGGACACATGTGATCCTCAGAGGTCGCAATGCTGATGTGAGTAGGTGTTAAAGATGAAACTGGATCATGAAGAAGATCCTGTCCGGTAGGATATTTTGCTAGACCTCCCAAGTTCGAATCTCAGCTCTGCTACCGGTCGGCTGGGTGCCCCCTAGCGGGCACAATTGCCAGTGCCTGCAGCAGACAAAACTGACCACTGATGTCTGCTGGGTGGGAAAAGGGGTGTGGTCTTTGACGCTGCGAATGGACCCTTGGTAATAGCCCGAGGTGCCTGTACAGAAGTGGAAGAACGTGGAGATCAGCACTTGACTCTCTGTACCAAGACTGACCTCACACGCCAAGGGACGGGCGGCACGGTGGGTAAGTGGGTAGCACTGTCACCACACAGCAAGAAGGTCCTGGGTTCGATCCCCAGGTGGGGCGGTCCGGGTCTTTCTGTGTGGAGTTTGCATGTTCTCCCCGTGTCTGCGTGGGTTTACTCCCACAGTCCAAAAACATGCAAGTGAGGTGAATTAGAGACACTAAATTGTCCAAGATATAACCTTGATATAACCTTGTGAAATGATGAACCTTGCGTATTGATTAACTACCGTTCCTGTCATGAATGTAACCAAAGAGTGTCAGTGACATTAAAACCCTAATAAACAAACAAACAAATACGTGACAAGGGGTCGGCCAGAGGGACAGTGTGTCAGGCGAATATACCCTCCTCAGATGCCATCAAGGTCTCCAGCAGTGGAGGACTAATCGGCTACGCTAGATTTGGGAGGAAAAGGGGGGAAATCCAAAAAAAAAGAAGGAAAGCATGAGTTGGTAATGATGGCGTCAGTGATGAAGATAATGTTAGTTAGATGAAACTCCTCAGTTCCTCAGAAACTCGAGATCAGATACATTCATGAGTGATGCTGGTCAGGGTCTCAGTTAAGAGAAACCAACTGTATCTTTCAATTCACCTTACGTGAATGTATTTGTACTGTGGGAGGAAACCCACACAGGCACGAGGAGAAAATGCAAATTCCACACAGAAAGGACCCACACAGCTCCACCTGGGAATAAAACTCTGGATCTTCTCCTCTGCTGTTAGGCAACAGTGCTACCCACCGAGCCACTGGGTTCTTTCTGTTGAAGCGAACAGTTCTTTTGGTCCCTGTTTCTCATCTTCTTTCAGAACAGGAAAGAACGAGGTGAACGGGGTGGGTGGGTGGAAGTGGGGGGGGGGGGGGGGGGGGGGTTTGGGTTATCCGAGGAAACCAGCGTGTCTGGATATGTAATGAAAATGCTTCTCCCCTGCTGCTGGAGCTCTGCGATTCCATTCGACGTCCTCAAGCTGTTCTAAATGTTCTCGGTTTCCTGCCTCCTACAGACACACCAGCGAGCCGGTTCAGTGCGCTCGTACCTACACCGGAACCCGCGGTTAGGTCTCAGTTCCTCGGTCTGAGAGTCGTCCACAGTAATCCAGCAGGAACCGAAGTCTGGGACAGTGTTCGGTTATCCAGCAAGTCAAGGTTTCTGAGGAATGATTTGAATCTTGATGTATTTTCCACGCTGTAGTTCCAGACTGAGGAACATCTTGAAGCTTTTATCTCCAGTCACCTTGTCATACTATTTCCAGATACTGGTCGGAGAGCTATTTTAATATGAAAACCATCCGCACGTGTACTTGTTTAAGCCATTAGAGGACTATTTTGGGACTCGAAAAAGCACATGAGATCCTGTTGAGACATATCCTGGTACCTGTTAGGGTCTCTGGTCCTGGTTGTTGCTCCTACACGCGTCTCTAGAAGTTTTATAACCGGATCAGCTCAAAACCAGACCTGTTGTTTAGCGTCACAATAAAACCACCTGTGAAGTTTAGAACAAGTGAACACGATGATGATCTGATCTTTAATCTTCACTTGGAACTTTTTTCCCTCTTTATGTCACCATTTAGTCATTTCCAGTTCCCGATCGTGAATCCGCTGGTGCTCGCACAACCCCCAATCTGATCAAGAAGAGTCAGATCACAAGTCGTCTCTAGCACGTGTCCAATCTGCACCACTTCTGATCACTTGCCAGTGAGTCGTTTCGCATACGGAGAGCCACGCTAAGCTCCATGTGACCAGCCACCCCTCGTGCTTGCTCAGACGCCCGCAGCAGTCCCGGAGAGACCCCGGCCGACTTTCCCTCCTTGAAACACACCCAATTGTGTTTGTGTGGATGCCTGGCCAGCCGAAGGCCCCCCCTCAAATAAACATTTTGATGACTTGAAATAAACCTTTTGAAATATAATCTGATGTCTGATAGCAGGTCACGTTTACTGAGAAATATCTAAACCCCAATTCGTTCTCATTAGGTTTAAACTGATGAAGATTTTAACATCAGACACCTTGAGTTACTACTTCCAGATACTTGCATTTATTTATTTATTTATTTATTATTATATCATTTGCTTTATACAGTATAATAGATAAAATAAAAAAAATAAGAAGGGGTGTCCTAATACTTTTGACCATGAAGTGTATCTGGTTTATTGTCAGAGCTCAGTTCTAAATAAATAATAAAGACTCGGGTTCTAGTTGTTTAATGTGTTATATAAAGGCCCCCAGTCCAGTCCTGCTTCTAACTAAAACAGTAGTAATTTTAACTGCCACAAACACTTTTAGATGTTTTGGACACAGATTAGTTCTCAGATTATGAAATAAACCAAAGCACCAGTACAAGAGAACTGGAAGCATAAAATTGAGCATGAAACCCCCCGTGAGAAGCCGCTGTTGTTTTGGTTATCCAGCTGATCCGTCTCGGCTTACGTTACGGATCCGACGTCTTACTCCTGTCTCTTTTCATTTCGAGGCTGGACCTCTGCAGAACCCTCCTCCGCGTACCGAGGAACCGAGGAATCAGATAAGTAATGAAGTCTCTCCACGTCTCCAGTCGCTCGCCTGGTTTTAATCGAGCCAGACGCTGCCACATTACCTCACTGCTGCGCTGCTGCGCTCGCTTCACCGGCTTCCTGTAGCTGCTCACGTTCACTTCAAAATAAAGACGCTTCCCTACGAAGCCACAAAATCAAACTCAAACCCCGTTCTGTACCTCGTACAGGCCGTCAGAACTCAAGGAAGATGGTCAGCCAGACTCTTCTCTGTAAGAGTCCTCCTGGCGGTTCGGACAGTCGAGTCTCTCGCCGTGTTCTGAATCTGATACCTCAGGAAGAAACCGTGCTTAGTTTTGATCCGGGATTGAAAGCTGATTGTTGTTGAAAACATCTGAAAGCGCTCGTGATGATTACAAAAAGCCGCGAGCATTTTCAGACGCTTTGAACGCTGAACAAATGAAAATACAGGAAATGACATTTACAGCATCAGCACATGTTTGTATCCAACGCAGCTCACAATTGTAAAACAATTACAGGACGAGCAGTGGGTGGTGCACTTGGGTGGTGCGGATCCGGGGTTCGAATCTCATCGGTGACAGACGTGATCAGCTGTGTCTGAGTAGGGCTGAGCGATACGACAAAAAAACTGGCGATATACGATACAATATGATGAAAACCTAAACGATGTATAATGGTAAATTATCAGTATTATGTGGATGATTCTCAGCACTGCAGTGACACTGACATGGTGGTGGTGTGTTAGTGTGTGTTGTGCTGGTAAGAGTGGATCAGACACAGCAGCGCTGCTGGAGTTTTTAAACACCTCACTGTCACTGCTGGACTGAGAATATTCCACCAACCAAAAACATCCAGCCAACAGCGCCCCGTGGGCAGCGTCCTGTGACCGCTGATGAAGGTCTAGAAGATGACCGACTCAAACAGCAGCAATAGATGAGCCATCGTCTCTGACTTTACATCTACAAGGTGGACCAGCTAGGTAGGAGTGTCTAATAGAGTGGACAGTGAGTGGACACGGTGTTTAAAAACTCCAGCAGTGCTGCTGTGTGTGATCGACTCATACCAGCACAACACACACTAACACACCACCACCATGTCAGTGTCACTGCAGTGCTGAGAATCATCCACCACCTAGATAATATTGATCAAAAATGTAACCAGTTCACTCCGAAAGGAGGATTTTTAAGTGTCCGTCCTAGCGTTGCATGGGCGGAGGACTGGCAGCTGAAAAACCGGACTGTCCAAACTAAAGCCGGACGGCTGGCCACCCTACATGTAATGCAATCGATTACACATACGTCAATGTATGTGGTGTATTTTTTGGTTCCGATTTCTTTATTCTAACGGGAGTTACAACAGAATATTTGACTCTTTCGAGTGAATCTTCCTGTATAATCCGAATGAATTCAGTCAGATTGGAGAAAATTTTTGCACGTAAATGCAGCCAGTGAGGATTCTGGGCCGAGACTTATGCCTGGACTGTTCATTTCTCCAGTTTTTATGAATACAGTCCTGAAAGTTTATTCATGCAGTCTGGTCCTGGTCCACCGATTATTCAAACCTTCTTCTTCAGATTGTTGAACGGATCTGCATTTAAAGGACGGAAATCATGAATCTTCTTCATTCTTTTTTCAGCCCCTTTAATTCGAACCCGTTGCTGTTTTCTTTCATGTAGAAGATGAGAATCGCTGCTTTATTCTATGGTTTGCATATGTTCTGACATACTAAAGTCCCTGATGCCTTCTTCCATCTGGTTGTTGTTGCTGTAGTTGTAGTGATGGACGTAAGTATCGGGACACCTCGTCCAAGTATCGGATTCACGTGTTTCAGACATGACAGCTGCTAACAGATATAATGAATTATTTATATAAAGAAAATGACATGCCAACTCAGGCTTTCTTGACCAACATAGTGCCATACAAATGCTGTCATGTTTCGACTGAATGGGCACAAATTCCAACAGACATACTTCCAAGTCTTGTGAGAACAAAAACTTACCGTGTGTACATTTTAGCCCTCTTGGATTCTGTCCCATTTTTTAGAAACCGTACAAGGGTAGCATCATGGCTCGGTGGGTTGCATTTTTGCCTCGCAGGGAGAAGGTCCTGGGTTCGATTCTCAGGTTGAGACTCCTTTCTGTGTGGAGTTTGAATGTTCTTCCTGTGCCCAGATTGACTTCTATACGATAGGGCAGTGGTAGCTCAGTGGTTAAGGTACTGGACTACTGGACTAGTAATCAGAAGGTTGTTGGTTCAAGCCCCACCACCACCAAGTTACCGCTGTTGGACCCCTGAGCACGGCCCTTCACCCTAAATTGCTCAAAACATATTCAGTTGTAATTGAAAGTCGCTTCGGATAAAAGCTCAATGCTGTAAATGTAAACGATCTTTTCAGCAATAGCAACAGAAACTTTTCTGAGTAGGCTTCTCACAAGACTGTGGGAATTTGTGCCCATTCAGTTAAAAGTGCATTTGTGTGGCTGGGCACTGATGTTGGTTAAGAAGATGAGACTCGACCTTCACTCCGATCAGATCAGCTGCTTCAAAACCAGACGGAACAGTGATCATAGGTCTTATCTTCTCATCTTCTAGACTCTTCCAGGGATGCTTTATAGCACTAGCTCCTAAACTTATGTTCCTGCTCCACTCTGAGGAGTTTTCCTTCATCTTCTCGTCTGGAACCCAGCTGGTCTTCACACGCGAGTCCTTCGGGGTAAACTGTGATGTCAGTAAATACTGAAGCATAATGAAGTGAACCTTGGCCAAAACCTCAGGGGTTTCAGTATGGTGGCGTATTTCCACGAGACCAATCACTTAGCGCTATATGAACAAAAGTATTGGGACACCAGTGTGTAATAAAATATATTATAGAAAGAAAATTTAGATATAAAAGAAAGAACAGATTTGGAATGAACCGGAACATTAACTGAGACTTGCTTTTCCAGCCATACAGATGCTCTTTAGACTGACAGGGCACAAATCCCCACAGACATTGTTCAGTCTTATGAGAAACCTTCTATATTTTTTATAGAAGGTCATATAGTCGTTATACTCGTTTTTTGAACCTTTTGTTTTGTTTCTGGTCTCTCAGGTGTGGATCTCATCCTCCAGCTGGGCCTGTCCGGCCGCAGGGACGCCGGACGATCCTCGTGGACGAGTGCAGCCACATCCACGCTCATTCCCTCCCTCCCGTCCCTGTCTGTTTTTACCCCCGGGGTCGGGGTGACCCTGGACCGTAACGGCATCGTCGAGGCCCCTGTGGTGGGTCTCCTCCCCGCGGGCGTGGAGAAGGAATTCACCCTGGTAGTAAGCCTCAACTCAAAGCGCGCCAGCAACGCCTTCCTGTTCAGCGTTCGGGACGGCACCGACCGGCTGCAGTTCGGCCTGCAGCTTCTGCCCAACCGGGTCGTGGTGTACACGGGCGACCGGGCGTCCGTGTACTTCGCCTACGAGGCTCAGGATGGCCGGTGGCACTCGTTCGCGGTGGCCGTGCGCCCGCGTTCCGTGTCGTTTTTTGCACACTGTGGAAAGCTACACTACACCGAGGACACGCTGACCAGGTCGAGAACGTTGAGCTCGGACGGCCGGGTAGCCGTGGGCAGGATGAGCTCCAGGGCGGCGCAGTTCGAAGGCGTCCTGTGCCAGCTGGAGATCTACCCGTCGGCGCAGGTGGCGGCACATTACTGTGATTATGTAAAAAAAAACTGCAGACTTGCCGACACCTTTCGGTCGCCAGTTCACCCAGAAGATGCCACATCCCTGTTCCCCTCAGCAACCCTTAATCAAGGGTCTGCGGTGACCTCTCCTACTGCCACGCAAAACCCTGCCACCATCTCAAACGGGGGAACCGACTCCCCTCTCAGGAACTCTACAGGACCTACAAGGGCGTCCTTTCGGAATACACTGAGCTCCAGCCCTGCTAGGACTATCCATACATCTCCAAGCTCTTTTAGACTTTCAGACTTTGTGGATCCTACACCAAGGACTACCACCAGTACCTCTCCGAGAGAGGACAACAACACAGAGGACCAACGTTTGCCAGGGCGGCCCCGTGCCACCCGGGCCACCCCAGACTCGCTCTCTCTACACAGGCAGAACATGCTGATCGAGATCTTGGGGAATGACGGCGGCTCAGATGAGTGGAGAAGCGGCCCGACGGAGCCCCACCCAAAGGTGAGCGGCGCTACTATGTACAGGCAACAGGGAGACCACAACCAGGTGGAGCAGATCGAGAACTACGGCGAGGAGCGGATATACGACTCAGGGGTTTACGGATACGATTACGGATTAGAAGAAGGAGACTATTTTTTCGACTACGAAAGCTTCGACCTTCTGAAAGGCGACCCAGGACTCCCGGTGAGTCTCTCTACAGTTATTCTATCAGTAAAAATAGAGAATTTAAAACCATTTAAAGGCAAGCGAGAGCAAAGGTCCTCACGGGAACTGAGCCAGATCACCATAAACGTTACAAAATATTGATCTCAATCAGAGCTTCTTGGACAGCTTTAAGCTCTTGGCTTCGTTTTTAAGAGATTCAGTGAGTGAACAGGAGGAAGAAATAAACAGGAACGTTTGGCAGTGATAGATGTCGATTTTTGAAGCAAGGTAGTCTGCTGCCGGCGTCTTTTGTTTTTTATTTCAGCGGCAGAGCAGGAATAGCCAGAACAGGGCTCCGAACCATCGCAGGGGCCCAATCATTTATTTAATTTGGTCATGCTGTACAGAAAGTATTTTTAGCTGGATGGATATATCCAGCCATTTTTTCATTGAAGATAAAATCTGCCAAAACAACGTTAGCTAAGAATATGAAGCTTCCAAGGACCTGCAGGTGGAACATGATGAGCAACCCCACGGATGATGGTTCGATTATCTTCCAGAAAGTCATCTAGGCTGATGATTAGAGTAAAACTCGATTTTGGCAGGTATTGTGTTTTTTTTTTCCAGATTGAATTCAGTAAATATGAGTTGATTTGTAGATTTTTTGTTGTGATTTGATCACAAACACAAACTTTTAAAAACACAAAATAACAAAGTCAGTCAACGTGTTACGTCATTGAGCACTAAGAGGAACTTTTACATCATAGCAAATATTTATGCGCGTTTGTGTAGGTGTGTGTGTGAGTGTGTGTGTACCCGTGTGTGTGTGTTTTTGTACAGGCGTGCATGCGTGTGTATTCGTGCTCGTGTGTGCATGCGTGTGTATGTGTGTGTGTGTGGGTGTGTGCGCGCGTGAGTACATATGCGTGCGTGTGTGTATTTGTGCGTGTGTTTATATGTGCACGCGTGGGTGTGTGCGCCTGTGTACTTATGCGTGCATGTGCGTGTGTGTATTTGTGCGTGCGTGTGCTTGTGGATGTGCACGTGTGGATGTGTGCGCGCATGTGTACTTATGCGTGCATGTGCGTTTGTGCGCGCGTTTATATGTGCACGTGTGGATGTGTGCACGCGTGAGTACCTATGCGTGTGTGTATTTGTGCGCGCGTGTGCATGTGTATTTTTGCGTGTGTACATATGCGTGCATGTGTGGGTATGTCTGTGTGCGTGCAGGTGCGTGTGTGCGCGCGTGTGTAAGATGAGACGGTTGAAAACATCTGGCTCTGAAAGGTTCTTCGTTTGTGTCCTGTGATGTTGGACTAATCCTCCATCCAGATGTTTACATGAACTCCAGCACACACGTGCGTGCCGCTGCAGTACAGTAGGGCTGGCTGAGCAAGGTCAAATTATAGCACAATTACGAGAAAAAGTTTGTGAACCCCTTTGCGCTTCGGTGGGGCAAGCATCACCCAGAAAGACAGGAATACAGGAAACAGAAAGTCGACATGAGAACACATTCATTCACACATAGGGACAATCTGAAGCTGTCAATCCATAGAGAAAAGCTGTGCTGACACAGGGAGAACATGTCAAACTCCATACAGACAGTGACCAGAGGTGAGACTCGAACCGATATCCTCAGGCTCATGTGCAGAATGAGTTCAGCTTGGTCTCAGTTAGTAACTCAACTCTGCACAACATGATGAAACGAAGCTTTATAACTGCAGGAAAAGTTTGTGAACCCTCTGGAATTATTCATTTAGTTTTCATCCACTGCTTTATCCTGGTCGGGGTCGCTGTGAATCCTGTTTCACCGGGAAACACTGGACACAAGGCAGGAACAACCTGGAAAGTCTGTCAATCCATCTCAGTCCTTTGATCCTCCCCTTAGACATAGCCAATCATGTCAGTGTAGACACTCGGGCCGGCCGATAGCACCGCTGAGATTTGATCCCAGATCCCAGTTTGCATGTTTTTCCCGCGTCTGTGTGTGTTTCCTCCAGGTGCTCCGGTTTCCTCGCACAAGTTTAATGACATGCAGTGTGCAGTCAGGTCAACTGGAGATACTAAAGATGCTGCACTTAATCACTTAATCACTTAATCATTTAGGCCTGTGCCTGAATGTTACAGGTTAAATGAATGCTAATTACACGCATAGTAATTATACTGGATATATACACCGATGAGGCGTAACATTATGACCACCTTCCTAATATTGTGTTGGTCCCCCTTTTGCTGCCCCATACGCAACAAACTGTGATGCTCTGTGTATTCTGACACCTTTGTATCAGAACCAGCATGAACTTCTTTAGCAGTCTGAGCTACAGTAGCTCGTCTGTTGGATCGGACCACACGTGCATCAATAATCCTTGGCCGCCCATGACCCTGTCGCTGGTTTACCAGTTCCTTCCTTGGACCACATTTGATAGACCACTGCAGACCGGGACACACCCCACAAGAGCTGCAGTTTTGGAGATGCTCTGACCCAGTCGTCCAGCCATCACAATCTGGCCCTCGTCAAACTCGCTCAGATCCTCCCTGCTTCTAACATCAACTTTGAAGATAAAATGTCACTTGCTGCCTAATATATCCCCCCCACTAACAGGTGCCGTGATGAAGAGATAATCGGTGTTATTCACTTCACTTGTCATGATAAAACACTATAGAAAATAATTTATTAAATGTACCAGCGCTCTATATTTGCAGGCAGTTTTCCTGCAGTCAGGTTTGAATTTTTTAGGTGTGAAATTCGGTATTTATGTATTTGTTCCTGTTTTGAGAATCACTGGAGGATTGTTGGATTGCTTTCTGGAGCAGAACGTAGTGAGGACTAATGATTGAAGGTCTGTTTTTGGGTTACGGGCACATAAGAGAGCGAGAAAAACAGACTTGGCGTGGAAAACATGAGGTTTCACTTACGCACTGCATCTCTGTGCTCACTGTTGTACATTGTATAAAAAGCTCTTTCAATAACCGTTGGCTTGTTTTCACGTCTTTCTTTCTTTGTTTCAGGGTCCTCCTGGTCTCCCCGGTCTCCCAGGGCCACCAGGAGTAAGAGGACCGCGGGTAAGATGTTTTATTTTCCTTTAGTTCCTGCTGCTCTGTCCTTGTGTTGTCGGTCGCAGTACAGAAGGTCTGGACGCTGTGCCGGTCCTGTAAATGTCCACTTGTGAATTTAAAACCCTGGTGGTAAAAGTACAGTTATTAAAACAAACATGCAGGGGATTTACGAAAATAAATATACACCAATCAAAGAGATCTGAACTTTTTTATTGTTAGCTTTTAAGATATTTTAGTTTACGTCAGAGTTTCAGGCAGGACTGGACCCCTGAGAACGGTGTGTCATTGTCTTTAATAAATGATGTGTGACGTGTGTATATGCATAAGGACTCTCCACTGCAAACCAAATTATAAAATCAAATATAACGTGTAAAGTGACCCAGACCTGTTCGTCCCAGTGGAGGTGAATCTGTGCATTTTAGTCTTGGAGAACGAAGTGTATCTGCTGTACCTTTTAGTTTCAAAAAGGAGGCGTATATACTGGACCTTTTAGACCTTAAAGAGAAGGAGGTGTACCTACAATACCCATTATTTCCAGAAAAGGAGGTGTATCTGCGGTACCATTTAGTTTTAGCGATGGAGGTGTATCTGTGCACTTTAGTATCAGAGAAGGAGGTGTATCATTTTAGTCTTAGTGAAGGAGGTGTATCTGTACCTCTTAATTTTAGAAAAGAAGGCATATCTGCAGTACCTTTTAGTCTTAGAGAAGGTGTACCTACAATACCCATAAGTCCCAGAAAAGGAGGTGTATCTACTGTCCCTTTTAGTCTTAGAGAAGGAGGTGTATCTGTACCTATTAATTTTAGAAAAGAAGGTGTATCTGCTGTACCTTTTAGTATCAGAAAAGGAGGTGTATGTGTGGTACCGTTTAGTCCCAGAGAAGGAGTTATATGTGTGCATTTTAGTTTTAGAGAAGGAGGTGTATCCTTGAATTTTAGTCTCTGAGAAAAAGGGGACTCCACTGTACCTGTCCATCCATAATGAAGGAGGCATCATATATACACTGTATGGCCAAAAGTATATGGACACCATTGTGATTAATGAATTCAGATGGTTCAGCCACATCCACTGGTAAAAGGTAAAAACAGAACCATGATTGGATGTAATTGCTACCAACTTTGTGGCAATACTTAAAAAAAAGGCTCCAGAGGGGCACGAAGGTCCAGTTTGGTGTGGAGGAACTTCTGTACCATCCACTGAGCTCTGACCTCAACCTTACTGAGCAGCTGGGACAATGAATTGGAACACAGACTGTGAGCCAAGCCTTGTTATCTTTTTGAACATCAATCCCCGACCTTACTATTGGCAAAATTGGCACAGTTGTCCATGGACACACTCCAAAATCTTTGGAAGACTGAATGAGTAAATGCATGTGGTTTTGTAAACTCTCCCTGGTGTCTAATTACTTTTGACCATTTGGTTCACATTTATATGTGTTATCTGCACGAGAAGTGACCGATCGATGCTTAAAACAGGTGTAAATGGTGCAGAGCTGCGAGAGCGCCCCCCTGCTGCAGTGCTCGGGATTCAGCGAGCGTCTGGTTTGAGTTACTGGTCGCGTCCTAAACATTTAAAGTGTGAGTGACGAGGTGTGAAATGAATCGGGTGTATCTGGATGCGTTAGTGTTCACGTACTCATGTTGAGAATGTTCCTCGAGAAGGAAATCAGAAGGTTTTGGGTTCTCAGCTCCAGCATGATGTTCTTCTGATGTTCACTGTAACAACACGGCGATGTTTCAGATCCAGAACAACAGATCTGTGGTGCTCATGCACCCTCCACAACAGCTGGAGGAGGAGTGTGTTACAGATGTGCATGAGAGCATACATTCCTGTGGCGTGCTAACACACACACACACACACACACGCGCCTATATAAACACACACATACACTCTCATGCAACACACATACATATGCACACCACACACACACAAAACACTTAATCATACACTCCCATAAGCATATATACACACACACATACATAATAATATACACATAATAATACACACACTCACAAACACATATATAATATACTGTATAAACACACACACACTCTCATGCAACACATACAAATGCATACCACACACATACACACAAAACACTTAATCATAAACACACACATAATAAAACACACACACAATCATACACACATAATCATACACACACACACATACTGTACGTACCTGAACGCATACCCATACACACACACACATGCACACACATAATCATACACACACACATAATCATACACACACATACTGTACATACTTGAAAACATACCCATACACACACACATACACATAATCATACACACACTCATACACTCTCATGCAACACAAACACACATCCATGTGTGTCCATGTGTATCCATATACACATACACATGCATACAACACACACACAAAACACATAATCAAACACACACACACATAATCATACACACACACATACTGTACATACTTGAACGCATACACACACACACACATGCGCAGTATTTATTGTAATCAAATCAAGATTGTTTTTCTTATGTGATGTACTTGGAGTGCAGAAACACTTCATACACACACACACACACACACACACACACACATCATGTTTCTATAAACATAAATCCAGACCTAAAATGTTATGCTTCAAATAAATTACAAACACATTCAAACAAATTAAACCTGATTTCATTTTCAACACACGTCAACATCGACATGAAGATTTTATACACCGAGTCGCTTTATAGTTCAAATCAAAGTCCAAATAAAGGTCAAATCCACGTCCAAAGTTTAATTTAAAGGTGAAATCAAAGTTTAAATCAAAGGTCAAATCAAAGTCTTATTAAAGGTAAAATCAAAGTCCAATCAAAGGTCAAATCAAAGTCTTGTTAAAGGTCAAATTAAAGTCCAATCAAAGGTCAAATCAAAGTCCAATCAAAGGTCAAATCAAAGTCTTATTAAAGGTCAAATCAAAGTCCAATCAAATGTCAAATCAAAGTCTTATTAAAGGTTACATCAAAGTCCAATTAAATGTCAGATCAAAGTCCAAATTTTAAATCAAAGATCCAAACAAAGGTCAAATTAAAGGTCAACCAAAGGTCCCATCAAAGTTCAAATCAAAGGTCAAATTAGAGTCCAATTAAGGTCAAATCAAAGTCTAAACAAAGTCCAAAGTTTAAATCAAAGTCCAATCAAAGGTCAAATCAAAGATCAAATAAAGGTCAAATCCACGTCTAAAGTTTAATTTAAAGGTGAAATCAAAGTTTAAATCAAAGGGTCAAATCAAAGTCCAATCAAAGGTCAAATCAAAGGTCAAATCAAAGTTTAAATCAAAGGGTCAAATCAAAGTCCAATAAAAGGTCAAATCAAAGTTCAAATTTTAAATCAAAGGTCAAATCAAACATCAAATCGAGTTTAAGAACCCACATTTCATCCCCAGACACCCAGAATTTAACAGCAGCTTCTCAGTAGATAAAACGTTTGAGCTTCTATATCTACATCATTACTGCTGACCAGTTATGAGCTGGACGTTTCCTGTCGGTCAGTTTCATGTCCAGGTAGCTCAGACGGTGGATCCAGGATTGATGTTTGAACATCTTTCACTGATGCTTCTACTGTTTCTCTCTCCTGCAGGGTCCTCCTGGTCCTCACGGCAGTCCCGGCCCACCCGGATTACCCGGCCCCAAGGTGAGTCCTCGACCCTGCGCGACCCTGCACGTTAACCTCACTGTCAGTTCTCGGCCCTCCTCATGATGAAGGACGGTGTGGGTGGTGCGTGGGTTCCAGATGCTGATGTGTGATGATTCATTAGCATAATTCTGCTCCAAATGATCCCTTGATGGTCTTGGATGCGTCTTTGTGGAGGAGTGGAGCGTTAAGGTCGAGTCCCTGTGGCTGGATCCAGGGACTTTCTGTTTTTCTGCTTATTAGAGGGACAGTGTACACTATATGGCCAAAAGTATCTGGACACCTTACAATGAGCCCGTTGGAATCCCTATTCTAAAAACATGGGCATTGATATGGTGGCACCGTTACCTTCTTGTTAAAGGCGGCATTTTTCCAAAGCAACTTACAGTCTAAGAAACTGAGGGTTAAGGGCCTTGCTCAAGGGCCCAACAGTGGCATCATGGCAGTGGGGCTTGAACCGGCAACCTTTGATTGCTATTCCAGAACCTTAACCACTAAGCAACAACTGCTCATTGTTTTGGGTGGGCTTTCTGCAAGATTTTGGATTGTGACTGTGGGAATTTATGCCTTTTCAGTCAAAAGAAGACTCGTTAAACATGAACGTCTTGTTTGCAATCAAAGTTCCGAATCATCCCAGTGGTTTTTAACAGGTTTAAGGTTAACGTCCGGGCTCTGGACAGTTTCTTCACATCAAACTTGTCGAACCAAACCCTGTTTATTGAGTTTGCATCATGCACATACTGGAGGAAAAGGGAAAGGTCCTTCCCAAACTGTTGCCACCTATCTAAAGGCATTTCATTTATTTTACAGTGTTGATTTTATACATCTGATAGGAATGGGTCTGTCCGAAATATCCAAACTCAATAACTAGAAACGGTGTCCCAATACTTTTGCCCATATAGTGTACGTAAAGCTGTAGGCTGTTCAGTCCCGTCAGGAGAGAGGTAAGGGGGTGGATCATCAGTTCTGGCTGAAGATCTTGACGTGGGTGTAAAGTTTATGAGTCCTGAGTGAGATAAGACAGATACGAAAAGGAAATCATGATTTTCCTCCTCCTCCGCCCGGTCTGTGGATGAGTCGGGTGAGTAGGAGCATCGAAACGCCGTCTGTACCTCAACCAACGAAGCGACACGGTTGATGCCTGTGGTTCATAAGTATTCGGACGCCTGACTGTGAGCTTGTCAGATGTGTGTGTGACGTTTATGTGATCTTTCAGCTAGAACAGCCTCTATTCTGACAAGGCTCCTTACAAGACTTTGACCTATGTCTGTGGGAATTTGTGCCCATTCCTTGTGTGGCTGGGCACTGTTGGTTGAAAACTCTCAGTTGATGTTCCGGTTCATTCCAGAGCTGTTCAGTGTGGCTGGGGCAGGTGGGGAGGGGACGGCTGATCACAGAGGGCAACCGACCCTGTAGGTGAAAAGAAGCGATCTTTCCGGTTCTGAAGCAATCTGTACTGGTTATAAGTGCTTCACGTTAAGTGTTTTTACTGTCCGGGTCACTTTTACCACGTCATATCACACAGTTCATCTCTTGAAAATATCAGCGAATATCAGCGGCAAACTGGAGCAGAATGTAATCAGGTGAACTTTAAAAGATGGAAGTTTAGCACCAAAGCTGCCGGATCGGCGTCGGTGGAAAAGGGGTACGTGTGTGAGAAGGGGGCACGTGTCAGCCTCGGCTCTCCTCGATCAGAGACGGGGGGATGTAAACAATAAAGAACTGATATAATAGTCAGGTTATAGCGACATGCGCGGCTGTTTGATATCTCTGATATCTCTGCTACAAAACTGGAGCGGCGCCCGTGTTTTCATCTGTACGGCAGCGTGTGCTGGCACATCTCCTGCATATTTCCTCTATAAAGCGCTATTTTCCATCCCGCCCGAGCCGGTTAGGCCATGTGCCAGTCAGCGTTGGTTTATACGGCTCTGTGATCGGATCGGCTCACTGTCGGTGGAGAGAGCGCTCATCTTCACACTTCGTGTCGGACTTCTATTCTGTGTATGAAGGATGAACTGAGTCGGACGTTCCGCCGCGGCGTTGTGGACGGCACAGCAGCTCCGCATCAGTACACTAGTTTATTAGGGCGACTAATTTATACATTTCACCCTTTTCCTCCCAATTTTAAGTAGCCAGTCGGTCTTTCACTGCTGGAGACCCCGCTGGCATAAGAGGAGGGTATATTCGCCTGACACACTCCCTCTGATGCATGCTCAGTCCAACGACCCCTTATTATTCGGCTGTACTACGGTGAGGCCAGTCTCACTTATGGAGAGTCACGCACTGATCTTCCACTTCTGTACAGGCTCCTCGGGATGCTAACCAGGGTCCTTACACAGCCTCGAAGACCCCGACCCCTTTATTAGTTCTGTATTTTCCCACCCAGCAGACTAGTGGCCAATTTTTCGGCAGAGCCGCAATTCAAACCGGAGAACGATCCCTCGGCACCTCCAGTGAGGCTCTTTCCTGTTTCAGCTTGGTCGATACGGTCACAAACGGAGGGTCAGTACATATTAACGTAGGTGGATTTAAAAAGCAATGCCCGCTATATAGCCAAAAGTATTTGGACACCTGACCATGAGCTTGCTGGACGTCCCATTTCAAAAACAGAGTGACCTCTGCACTTCTCACATGACCTTTAAGTATGTCTGTAGGAATTTGTAGCCGTTCAGACAAATTTATATTATTTGTATAGCTGGGCACTGATGTTGGTCAAGAAAGCCTCAGTTGATGTTTCGGGTCATTCCAGAACTGCTGAGTAGGCTTGAGGTCAGGACTGTGCAGGTCAAACCATGTTTAAGAGAAAAGGGACTTCCATAAACTGTTTATTTTTATAGAATTAATTTTATATACCTGTTAGCACTGGGTTTAGCTGACACATCAGCTGAACTGATTGATTCATTTACATTTTCAGCCTTTAGCAGACGCTTTTATTTAAAGTGACAGGGTTAAGGGCCTTGCTCAAGGGCCCAACTATGGCAGCCCAGCAGTGGTGGGGCTTAAACCAGTGACCTTTTGATTACCAGTCCAGTATCTTAACCACTAGGATACAACTGCCTGCCATTTAGATGCAAAGGAAATAAAGAGGCTTGTAAAAGACTCTGGTGAAGTGCCAGGCTGGTGGCGCTGGCGCTAACGTGGCTCGGTTGTAAGTGGAATCTGGTGTACGTACCACATCAAGGTCTGCAAAGTGCTGAGAAATAGTTTCATGCCCACAATGTGGCACTTGGATGATGATGTGCCATCCACCACCATCACGTGGTCAGCAGTAATGTGCAGATGGTGGCTTTGCTTCTGTGTTTTTTACATTATTTTTAGCCCCAGTTTGAAATCACTGCCTGTAGGTTTGAACCTCGACGTCCAACAGTTGTCTGTTCAATACATGACCAAAAGTATGTGGACACCCTTCATAATTATTGAGTTCCGGTGTTTCAGTCTCACCTGTTACTAACCGGATTATAAAACCAATCATATGCAATAAAATATATGCTTCCTATTTTGTCCCAACAGTATAGGGAAGGTCTTTTTTTGTCCCAGCGTGCACATTAAAGAAACTGTTTAATAAGTTTGGTGTGGAGGAACTTCTGACCTTTCACCTTCACCTTCGTTTCATCACCTGAATGAATCAGATGGTCAACTGTGAGCCAGACCTTCTTGCTTAACGTGGATTCTTAAGCTCAGTGATGCACATTTGACTAAATGAGCACAAATTCCCACAGGCGCCTTGTATAATTATGCATGAACGGAAGCTGATTTGTTATCGAAGGAGGAAAACGGGACGGGTACATATTTACATTTACGGCATTTAGGTGACGCAGTACTGTGATAGTATATTACTATATTATCTAAGCAATTGAGGGTTAAGGGCCTTGCTCAAGGGCCCAACAGTGGCAACCTGGCAGCAGTGGGGCTTGAACCAGCGACCTTTCGATTACTAGTCCAGTACCTTAACCACTAGACTACAGTTGCGTGGCAGAGCTCTGACCTTTCGCCTTCACCTTCGGTTCATCATGTTTGGAATGAATCGGATGGTCGACTGTGAGCCAGACCGTCCTGCACAACATGAGATCTCAACATGAGAACCTCAGTAATACTTGTTTGACTAAATGGGCACAAATTCCCACAGGCGCCTTGTAAAATGGTGTAGAAATGCAAGCTGATTTAGTATCGAGGGCAAAATATGCATTTACATTTACGGCATTTAGGAGACGCAGTACTGTGACAGTTTATTATCTAAGCAACTGAGGGTTAAGGGCCTTGCTCAAGGGCCCAACAGTGTCAACCTGGCAGTGGTGGGGCTTGAACCAGCAACCTTTCAATTACTAGTCCAGTACTTTAACTGCTAGGCTACAACTGCATATGAATACATATTAATGCAAATGGATCTGAAATGGCTATGGGACGTGTCCCAATACTTTTGTCCATATAGTGTACACTATATTATACTGTAATGTAACTGCTGGGATTAGTGAGAATAAAACATTGATCGGTCCACCAGATGACGGTGCGTCATGGCTCCACCGGGTCACGCGTCAGTACGTCTGGTCTGTCAGCTCATTGTTCTCATCGTGACCGACAGCGAACCCAGAATGTTCTGGTACCACGACCTCACGCTGGAGCTCTGTGGAACCGTCCCGAGCCCTGACCGAATAAAACATGTGGCGCGTGTAGGAGGGAGGCGAGAACATTCTCTCTATTGTACAGCTGCGAAACCCAGCACATAGGAAGTGTTCCTCTTCTCGCCACATCGGCTTCCTCCGTGCAGCCAGAAGCTGAGGACGATTCTGTGATTGCAGGTCTGAGATGAATCATCTCCGGGTCTCCTGGGTTCAGGAGAAGGTCCGGTGCTCCAGCGTGTAAACGACGGCCGGGAGACGCTACAGCGGGGCGTGTTCCATAAAAAAACAGCTGACATCTGCTCGCGCGGCCGCCGACGTATTTTTAGAGCGCAGAACCTCGTTCGGGGGTCGGCGATGGTACGCTAGCTTTGACTCGGAGTCATGTGATGTGAGTCGACGTGAGTTCGGGACTTGATGAGACTTGATGTCGGACTAGTGTGGAATGTCATGAATCATTCTTTAAATGTCAGGTTCAGTGTTCCACTGCAGGTTTGTATAATAATAAAAAAAACTCGTCACTCATGGCCAGAAGTATGCGGACGCCTTTTCTAAATGATTACAGTGAGGAGTGTTTTGTTCTTCGCTCTTCACAAGGCTCGGTGCAAACGAATCTGCATTAGTGTGGAATAAGCGTCAGATCCAGTGTTACAGCTCCACATGTATCTGTGTTTATCTGGATTCTCCTCCCTGTTTCACTTTTAAACTTGTGTTACAGCTCGAGCTTCTGAGAGACTGTGAGAGAGTCTAAAACGCTTCTGGTTCAAAATAAAGCTTAATAGCCGCTCAGGTAAAACACACGCTGTTCACCAGAGCTGAGATCTCGAATACATCGTATCGAATCTTGGCTCTGCCTTGCCGGCTGAGGCTGAGTGGCTACATGAACAACGATTGGCCTGTTGTTCAGATAGGGGGGGGATTAAGCCGGTTGGGGTCACTCTCTCTCAGACTAGTGCGATTACGACCTCTGCTGGCTGGTTGGTTCGATTGCTGGGCACGTGTCGGAGGGAGCGTGGAGCAGCCTCGTCCGCCCCAATCAGGAACAGGGACCAGCATTAGTCAGAGGATGATTGACGGGCAAAAATTGGATGCGCTAAAGTGGGAGAAAAAGGGGAGAAAAAATAATAAATAAATAAATAAAAAAAGCTTAACGTGGTTTAATGTAGTAAAAGAAGGAGACAGGAGCACTAAACTTCTCTTCATTATTACTGCTCATAAGTTCCTCCACTAATCACATTCCTCACTCACTCACTCACAAGCTTCGTTTGTACGGCCTGAGTCACTTTTACAGCGTCATATCAAACAGTTTGTCTCATTGGCGGAGCTTTGAGAAGATCAGAGGCAAACTGGGGCAATGTTCAAAGCCGCTTCTTATGTGAATGCGCCATTAGGCTTTAGGTGCTAGGTGCGCTTACCAGACAGTAGGAGGTGCCGTTACGGGCCTGGCCAGATCTGTGATACTCGGAGCCAAGACGTGAAGCTGAGAGTCAAGTTCATGGTTGTGATGGTGGTGGTGGTGGTGATGGTGGGGGGTGGGGGGGTGTCGTGTCTGAATGGGCTGAAGAAGAAGGAATGTGTGGAATCTCCTCTCACACCTGCAGAAGCTTTTTCTCTCCCAGCTGTTTGTACTGCAACGGTCATGACATCTCAAATCAAGCTATCCCAGCATCCTCTAGACTCCTGGTGCTTTCTCATGCTTCTCTGGCTTTATCTTCGGTTTTGGGCTTCTTATCATGATACTGATGGTGGAACGGTAGGCAGGCGGCTACCTTGGGGTTCCTTGGGACGTCCCGTCTGCTCGCGTCATGTTGAGGGGTGTGTCCGAAGTAATGTGGCGCGTTTTGTGTTTATTTTGTAGTTGGTATTATCATTGATGGTGTTGTTCATGTCCTCCTGTTCCTCTTGATCTGGTTGCTTTTTCCACGCCCTTAATAATAAAAGAGCTTTATGCTTCCTTGCATCTCGCCAGTGCCACAATATGACAGAATGACCTTTTTGGTGATTTTTTTTATCCACAGGGTGCGAAGGGTGACCCCGGAGAGTCCCCAGGTCCGGCCATGAAAGGAGAACAGGTAAATCAGCAATCATACCTCACACCTCATGTTGTCCCCAGTAGGGTTGATTTTCAGCTTGAGACATTTCCACAGGGTGGCACAGTGGCTCGGTGGGTAGCACTGTCGCCTCACAGCAAGAAGGTCCTGGGTTCGATCCCCAGGTGGGGCGGTCCGGGTCCTTTCTGTGTGGAGTTTGCATGTTCTCCCTGTGTCTGTGTGGGTTTCCTCCCACAGTACAAAAACATGCAGTCAGGTGAACTGCCCTATAGGTGAAAGGGTGTGTGTGTGTGTGTGTGTGTGTCCTGCGATGGACTGGTGCCCCGTCCAGGGTGTTTTTGTGTGCCTTGCACCCATTAAAAAGCTGGGATAGGCTCCAGCCCCCCACCCCCCCCAAGACCCTAATTGGATAATAGGTTAAGAAGGTGAGTGAGTGACATTTCTACAATAAAGTACACTACACTGTACGTCCAAAAGTATATGGACACCTGACCCTGAGCTTTCTTTTCGCTTATTTCTTTTCTCTTTATGTTCACTTTTGTAGAGTTCCCGAGCCTCCCAGCACACATTTCAATCTTCAGTTGTTGCTAACATTTATACAAATGACAAATAAACTTGAAACCTGTTGGACATCTCGTACCAAACCCACGTCCATTAAATTGAAGTTAACTCCTCCTTTCGCAGACGTAAGAGCCTCCACTGATCTGGGAAGGCTTTCCACAATATTTTGGAAGTGTTCCTTAAAAAAGTAGTCAGGCATTTATGTTGGATAAAAAGGCCTGGCTCACAGTCAGTGTTCTGATTCATCCCAAAGGTGTTTATGCTTCTAAGTCAGGCCATGTTGGTTTGGTACATGTTTCTGGAATTTCTCCACACCAAACCCATCAAACCACGTCCTTATGGACCTCACTTGGTGCACAGGGGCAGAAGAGGTTGTTATGTTGGACAGAAGAGGGCCTTTCCCAAACTGTTCCCACATACTTTCAGTCATATAGTTCCCTCTTTATTTCTCCCTTTAGCTCTCGCTTCATGTGTCCTTGAGCTTCAGACTGATTTCTACATCACCTACACCTCCTTTCTAATGTTTTTATTCTTTTCCCAGGGTGCTAGAGGACCTCCAGGTCTCCCAGGTCCTAAAGGTTTTCCAGGTCCGCTGGTAAGTTTGCTCCACTGCTTAATTCTTTCCCCAGTTTATGCGCCGTTTTACAAGACGTGAGAGGTTCCACAAGTCGGCCCACACGAGGCGTTAGCTGTAAAGCTCTGTTTTTATTGCTAGTCCCTCAGCGTGAGATGTACAGTATTCGTTACAGCTCCTGACACTGGAACTTGGATTGTCTCAGCAGGACGGCGCTGCCCGCAGACGCTCGGGTGGTGCAGGGGTCTAACTTGTGAGTTTGAATCTCAGCAGAGCTGCTGATCTGGCTGTGTTTGAGGGAGGGAAGGTCGGACGGGGTCTCTTCTTGCTATAGCTGCGATGTGCGAACTTGTGACTGGTCCAGGTGTCTGTGGGAGGGTCACGTGGAGCTTATGTTCATGTGTCATGAAAAGTCTGGTACTGGAAGTGTTTTCAAATGATTATTTACCATTATTAGCTGGCTGCAGGTTGGCGAGCCGACTGTATCAATCTAGCCCATGACTTGGTTTGAATCGCTGTTGGCCAGTCGGGTGTCTACACAGACATGATTGGCTATGCCTGATGGATGGGAAACCTTGTGATGGATTGGCACCCTGTTCTGGATAATCCAGCCTTGCACGTGGGGTTTACCAGTGAAACCATAATCATGATTAGATGGTTGATAAAAATGAATAGACAGACAGACAGACAGGCAGATAGATAGATAGATAGATAGATAGATAGATAGATAGATAGATAGATAGATAGATAGATAGATAGATAGACAGACAGACAGACAGACAGACAGATAGATAGACATTTTTAAAGATAGACAGACAGACAGACAGACAGACATTTTTAAAGATAGACAGGCAGACAGACAGACAGACAGACAGATAGATAGATAGGCAGGCAGGCAGATAGATAGACAGACAGATAGATAGACATTTTTAAAGATAGACAGACAGACAGACATTTTTAAAGATAGACAGACAGACAGGCAGACAGATAGATAGATAGACAGACAGACAGACAGACAGACAGACAGATAGATAGATAGATAGACAGAGAGACAGACAGACAGACAGACAGACAGGCAGATAGATAGATAGATAGATAGATAGATAGATAGATAGATAGATAGATAGATAGATAGACAGACAGATAGATAGATAGATAGACATTTTTAAAGATAGACAGACAGACAGACAGACAGACATTTTTAAAGATAGACAGGCAGACAGACAGACAGACAGACAGATAGATAGATAGATAGATAGGCAGGCAGATAGATAGACAGACAGATAGATAGACATTTTTAAAGATAGACAGACAGACAGACATTTTTAAAGATAGACAGACAGACAGGCAGACAGATAGATAGATAGATAGATAGATAGACAGACAGACAGACAGACCGACAGACAGACAGACAGACAGACAGATAGATAGACAGAGAGACAGACAGACAGGCAGATAGACAGATAGATAGATAGATAGATAGATAGATAGATAGATAGATAGATAGATAGATAGATAGATAGATAGATAGATAGATAGATAGATAGATAGGCAGGCAGGCAGGCAGATAGACAGACAGATAGATAGACATTTTTAAAGATAGACAGACAGACAGGCAGACAGACAGATAGATAGATAGATAGATAGATAGATAGATAGATAGATAGATAGATAGATAGATAGATAGATAGATAGATAGATAGGCAGGCAGGCAGGCAGGCAGATAGATAGACATTTTTAAAGATAGACAGACAGACAGATAGATGGATAGACAGACATACAGATAGACAGACAAATACATATTTATATAGATAGATAGATAGATAGATAGATAGATAGATAGATAGATAGATAGATAGATAGATACATAGACAGACAGACAGACAGACAGACAGATAGGCAGGCAGGCAGATAGATAGATAGATAGATAGATAGATAGATAGATAGATAGATAGATAGATAGATAGATAGATAGACAGACAGACAGACAGACAGACAGACAGACATAAAGATAAACAGACAGATAGATAGACAAATACATATTTATATAGATAGATAGATAGATAGATAGATAGATAGATAGATAGATAGATAGATAGATAGATAGATAGGCAGACAGACAGACAGATTTAGTATTACATAGTACCTAGTGATTCAACACAAATGCACATGGTTTTGGAATGAGACGTCCTACAAGCTCATGGTCAGGTGTCCCAATACTTTTGCCCATATAGTGTGTATGAAGGGGTCAGTGTGTGTCACTCTGTAATGCACTAGCAGGGTGAACTCCTGCACTCACAGCAGCTCTGATAATAATGAAACATCTTGTCTTGAATGAGATGGAAACAGTAACTGTGAGGATCAACGTCCGAGAGTAAAAATACTGACATGTCCAAGATCAAGAGCTGCATCGCTCATCAGCACCGGCGCATTTCATGGAAAGAACCTTGTATGCTGTGTTTGAACCCGGTCCAGATGTCCTACAGAAGGCTCGGCTTTTGTGCTGCTGCTGAAGAAGGTTGATGGATGGACCTGTGTCTGTTGTGCCTTTTAACCTAATCTAAAGCCACTCCTGAACATCTGAGCAGGATTGTGGAGGACGACTGAGAGGATGATGTGCGCTCGTAGATGAAAAGCAGTTTGAGGTGAATCACATGTTCAACTCATTTGGCTTGAAGGACACGTGCATCATTTTTCAGATTCGTCAAGATAATCTCATCTAGCTTTCTCCAGAACACGAGACAAATTACTTCGAGCCCTCTTCCTCATGAGAACCATCTGCTGGTCTGACAGGGGAGCTGACTGAAAGTATGTGGACACACCTGCTCGTCATTGGGTTCAGGTGTTTTGGCTTCATCTAGTGCTGAAGGTTTCGCAGCATCAATTATATAAAATAATTCGCGTCAGTTTGAGAAAGATCCTTTTCTCCTCCAGTATGACTGCAAGATGTGGTTTGATGGGTTTGCTTTGAGGTTTTGGAGACTTTAAACCTGCTAAACACCTTTAGGATGAATTGGAATGCCAGCTGCCAGCTTACAGAGGCTGTTTTGACTGGACAGAGGCATGATTAATGGAGGCTGTTCTAGCGTCCATATGAATGCCAATGGATTTGGAATGGATGGTCCAGCAAGCTCCTGGTCAGATGTTCACATACTTTTGGCCCTAATGTCTAGTTTCTTAGTGTGAGAGCTTTATTTAGGTCTAAATGTTTCACCTGAGTGCAGTAAACCACGGTCGATAAACCTGTTTATTAAACTGTAGATGTTAACAGGAGTTTGGATACTTTCATCTGAAACGTGGCGTTAAACACTGTGGTTATGGACCATAAAGACCTTCTCATGAAGACCAGATGAGCATGACCAGGAATAGTCATGGTCTAAACTACCGTCCCTGACGCGTCACTGTGTTGTCAGAGCTCGGGGTGAAAGGCCAAAATGTTCCAACCCTCAGATGTTCTCAAGTCCAACCATGGAGACCCGCTGCCCTGCAGAGTTCTCATTTTCTGCTCCTCAAAACCACATGACCCTGATCCGGCTCATCTATTGAGTAGTACTGAGTCCTCCATCGGCTGCTCTTCAACAGGGGTTTCTAACTGCATGTTAGTCCATGAGAACGGTCCAAACAGCCACCCATGTGGTTCTAGTTGTAAGCTTTGGGTCTGAACTGGATAGTTGGAACTGTCACCAGGAACCTTTGGTCCTGAATCAAAACTAGAAGTGATAAATTCAATTCTACAACTGGGATTTTTGTTGTTTGTTATCAACGCTGGGAACGCTGGAACCGTTTGGATCTGGAACTGTTTGGATTTGGAACTGTTTTTACTGGATCTGGAATTGTTTTTACTGGATCTGGAACCATTTTCACTGGATCTGGAACCTTTTTTACTGGATCTGGAAGTTTTTACTGGATCTGGAACTGGTTTTACTGGATCTGTATTTATTTGATCTGGAACCATATTTAATGGACATTGAACCATTTTTCCTGGATCTGGAACTGTTTTTATTGGATCTGGAACTGTATTTACTGGATCTGGAACTGTTTTTACTGGATCTGGAACTGTTTTACTGGATCTGGAACCGCTGGTGGTGGAACTTGGTTTAGATTCGGTACTGGAACAAGTATTTATGACACTAGATCTGGAAAACTCGTACTAAAGGTGGAGTTGGTACTGGAGCTGAAATGTATTGCTCACACTGGGACACTTGGTACTAAAACCAGTGCTATTGGTTAGGAATTGGGACGATTTGTACTAGAAGTGGGACTTGTACTGGAAGCAAGACCTTTAATACTGCAACTGGGATCTTTAGACGGTGGAACTGGAAGCTTTGGTGTCTTAACTGGGAACTTCCTGGTAAACCTTTGGTGCTGCATTGACTGGGATCTGTTTATGTCGGCACTGGGACTGGTACAGGGCGGTAGGTCTTAGGAGCGGTTGTTATGTGAGGTTCCCTGGTCTCATTATATTACACACCTTTGGTATGATGTGGTCTGATTATACCTGGTGAAACTACACACTCAGGCGTGTCAGGAGAGACCCCCAGCAGACACGTCAGACCACAGGAGGAGACGTGAAGTTTTTACCTGCTGTTCGTTTGACCTCTCGTCTCCTCCGCTGTTGTCCTGACTCGTCTCTTGTGCGTAATTCTGGGAGTTTCAGTCTGAAGGCCTGAAAGGTTTAGATGGTTTGGAGAGAATTAGCCTTATCTAAGGGGGGGGGGGGCCTGAGGCAACAAAATCCCCAAAAATGCAGCTGAACTTGGAAGGAGACCTGAGCGCAGACACACAGGAGGAATGAGAATACTGAGCTGCTTCCTTTTCTTCCTCTCCTCAGTGAACGTTCCTGTTTGTTCTGCAGCTCGTCCTGATTCTCCTCTGCTCTGTTTTATCTGCAGGGTCCTAAAGGATATCCAGGTCCAGCAGGTCTGCCGGGAGAAAAGGTACACGTAGAGATGTAGAGAACGGAACCTGTTCTATTCCTCCGTCCGTCTGTCCGTGTTCTCAGATTCTCTCTCTTCTCTCTCCGCAGGGTTTGCCAGGATTGCCGGGCGTGGTCGGGGCAGCAGGTTACCCTGGCAGGCAGGTGCAGTGACCAACGTCCAACTAACGAGAAACTAGATACGCTGAATTCCAACCCAGAGTAACGTTTAAAGAACCAGTTCCGGGTTTATGAACCCTCCAGGATCAGTAGAACAGGAACTAAAGATTCACTGGGCAGTATTTGATTTTTATTAGTGTTATAACGTTAATCTCAGCTGTGCTATCAGCCGACCGGGCCCCTATATGGATATAATTGGCTTATCTGGGAGTGGGAGGGCCATAGGGGTGCATCATGAACGCTGCAGTTACGACCTCTGCTGGCTGATTGATGGCGCTGCACAGAGACGGGGGATAATGTGATCAGTGCCGGGGGGTGTGTGTGTAAACGTGAAGCTGATGTGTGTGTGTGTGTGTGTGTGTGTGTAAATATGATGCTGATGTTTGTGTGTGTGTGTGTGTGTGTGTGTGTTCTGTTGCAGGGATTAGCAGGTCCGGAGGGGCGCCCGGGCCCTAAAGGTGTAAACGTGAGCACTTTTACTTTCTCTCACTGTGTTTAAAAAGAACAGAAAGAACCTGGACCCACTGTGACCCTGATCAGGATAAAATGTGTAAAACACACCAGTAGTCGGTGCAGGGTCTTTCTGGATATGAGCTAAAGCGGGTTCGCATCCCAGAATCCCTCAGGCGACTTTTTGTGTTTACGTTTATCCAAATTTACATTTCATCCAAGGTGACTTACAGTACTGTGACTGTATTTTGTCTAAGCAATTAAGGGTTAGAGGCCTTGCTCAAGGGCCCAACAGTGGCAACCTGGCAGTGGGTGGGGCTTGAACCAGCAACCTTTCGATTACTAGTCCACTACCTTAACCACTAGGCTAATGTAAGGATTTTAACAAAGTGCCCTTGCATCCACACGGAAAGCTGGGTCTGTTCAAAAACCTGGTGAGCTGCCTTGCTGCCTACTGCTACCTGATCAGCTGCCTCAGTTGAGAGGATTCTAATAAGACATCGAGCTCATAAAGCAGATTATTTAGACGCTCTACTTATACAGAGATTACGCCGATTGCGTCACTGCAGTTTTAGCTTACTAAGCTAACACAGTTAGCCTCGGGACGTTCAAACCCACGGGCTGAGGCGGCACAACACGCTAGCACACCAGCTAACGTCTCCCTCCGTGTACCGAAAACGGTCCCTGACCCCTGAATGTACAAATAAACGACACTAGTATAATTACACCTTTATACAGATTAAACATCAATCAGAATTTATTTACATTTAAAAAGAACTCCGTTGGTTGCTCCTGGGATTGCCCTCAGCGCTCAGGAGGCGTCGGACGCTCCCTCGTCATTCAGTCAGATCATCACTCAGAATTAAGGCGCCTCAGTAGGAGCATTTTAAGGAATCTAAGAATTTAGACACGCCCTCTTCTCGGGAGTGTAGGATGACGATAATGCGCCTGTGTAGAGAGATCACCAGGTTTTCAGACAGACCCTGTGATTAGAACCTCTCCCACCCCTAGACCAACGAGCCTTTTGGTTTGCTTCCTTATTCGGTCAGAATGAGACGTCTCAGCAGGAGCATTTTGAGGCGTCTACGAATTTAGACACGCCCTCTTCTCGGGAGTCATGAGATGATGTAAAATGCGTCTGTATAGAGAGATCAGTAAGATTTGAGACAGACGCTTGACTCTTTATCTCACAGCAAGAAGGTCCTGGGTTTGATCCCCAGGTGGGGCGGTCCGGGTCCTTTCTGTGCAGAGTTTGCATGTTCTCCCCATGTCTCTGTGGGTTTCCTCCTGGGGCTCTGGTTTTCTCCCACAGTCCAAAAACATGCAAGTGAGCTGAACTGGAGACACTAAATTGTCCATGACTGTGTTTGATATAAACTTGTGAACTGATGAATCTTGGGTAATGAGTAACTACCGTTTCTGTCATGAATGCAACCAAAGTGTAAAACATGGCATTAAAAATCCTAATAAACAAACAAACATCTTCTGTCTATAGATTTATTAGAGACCTATTAGAGGTATCACTTGCTTATTTCCTTGCCTTTGTCTTATTTCTAGGGTTTCATCGGACCCCCGGGTGTATTGGGACCGCTGGGCATCGAGGGAGAGAGGGTAAGTGTCACGTCTTTTGGAGGGGGAGATTAAAGTACGGTGTTTATGGGGCGGCTGTGGGTCGCAGGTGATAATCACAATAGGAAAAGGGTTGAGGAATTTGGGGCAGTCCGGGTCCTTTCTGTGTGGAGTTTGCATGTTCTCCCCGTGTGAGTATTACTGATAGTTAGAAGGTGTGGATATGCTTAGAGCATGATTACCAGTAGTTATATTCCGATATCCCAAAAATGGTTTAGACCAGTTCCTGGTGGAATCCTCCGCCGTCCTACAGGCTCACTGATGGGAGTATAAAGCGTGATTATTTTCATTCCTCCTTATCACATTTACAGAGTTTCTATATGGGCCACTGTGATCCTTCTCTGCAGACTAAATAAATAAAACTCTTTTCTACTCATAATCCACTTTCTGAGGTCTTTCATTAAGGGTTTTTTCCACCACACTGTATATAGTGACACTTGGATTAATAAAATTCTCGACTGTGTGTTGTGTTTTGAACAAATTATTTCTTACTTGGCGAAGCGACCACTGCTCCATTGCTTGTACAGATGATCCTGGGACCTACATAAAAATGGCTTTATATAAATCAGAGTTATGGAATAACTGAGGTTTGGGGGTAAGAGCACGGCTCAAACTCCTCAGTCTTTGATTGATCCTCACATTCTCGTTTTCTTAAATTAATTCCTCCCTGAACTTCAACCCAACATTCTCAGAGTTCCTTCTCAATCACTACTTATCCACTATAGTTGAAGGCGTGGCCTGCACTCGCCCAGCAATGAGCCTTCCCTAAACTGTTGCTGCAAAGTTGGAATCATATATTTTCTATAAAAATTCTCGACTGTGTGTTGTGTTTTGAACGTATTCTTTCTTACTCAGTGAAGCGACCACTGCTCCATGTACTTTGTGCTTAGCAAAAATTGCTTGTACAGATGATCCTGGGACCTAGACGTAGAAATGGCTTCAAGGTACATTCCAGTTAAAGCCTGTGCATATGGTAGGGGCACAGAGAAGTGTTGCGATAATCGTTAGAATCCAGACATGAACGTGACATGCGTGTGTTTTTGAGGTGTACGTAAACTTCTGAGCTCTTCTGCTCTTGCAGATTTGGCAGGACGGATCGCTCGATGTGATATTTTAGTTGATTTGTTTACATCCCCATCATGCTGTAAAGAAAAATGGATCTGTGGCGTGTTTTATCATGATGTTAGTTATAACATGGCAACAATTCAAGAGCTCAGTTTCCAAAACTGTTTGGTTATGAAAAGCGTTACGGTTCCGTTAAATCTGCGTTTGTTTGTTGTTCGTTGTCGGCGTGTCCATGTGGTTCGGGTTAGAACTGGTGGGTCTTATTGCCTGTACAGCTCAGTGTGGGGCGCACTCACGTTTAATCAATCACAGACGTCCCGGTATCACAGCGCTCACACTCAGTTCTGTATAAACCAGTGAGAGAACCGTGATGCTCACTCCTCACCATGAGTTTCCTTGATATTCCTCGATATTTGATTTGTGTTCTGGACGTCCTCCTTCCTCTGCGTCACTTATACTCTCTTTTGTTATTGCAGGGGATTCCAGGACCTAGAGGAAAGGAAGGACTCAAAGGATGCCAGGTAAACAAGAGGGGTCAACAAGTTACAAGTGTGTGTGTGTGTGTGGCAGGTGGTGGTTTGGTTAACAGCCAAAATAATAATGACTACTAGAGAATAAAGGGATTAGTTGAAAAAACATGGGTGGAGAACAATGGGATGAGTTGATGGGTGAAGAATGATGGGATGAGTTGATGGGTGGAGAACGATAGGATGGGTTGATGGGTGAAGAACGATGGGATGAGTTGATGGTGGAGAACGATGGGATGAGTTGATGGGTGGAGAACAATGGTGTGAGTTGATGAGTGGAGAATAATGGTGTGAGTTAATGGGTGTAGAATAAAGGTGGAATAAAGATGGGTGGAGAACGATGGGATGAGGTGATAGGTGGGGAATGATGGGATGAGTTGATAGGTGGGGAATGATGGGATGAGTTGATGGGTGAAGAACGATGGTGTGAGTTAATGGGTGAAGAATGATGGGATGAGTTGATAGGTGGAGAACAATGGGATGAGTTGATGGGTGGAGAACAATGGTGTGAGTTAATAGGTGGAGAATGAAGGTGTGGGTTGAGTGGTGGAGAATGATGGGATGAGTTAATAGGTGGAGAACGATGGTTTGAGTTGATGGGTGGAGAACAATGGGATGAGTTGATGAGTGAAGAACAATGGGATGAGTTGATGGGTGGAGAACGATGGTGTGACGTTTCAGGAGAACATCATGAACTTTGGGTTCCAGCATGTCGGCCTTGTAAAACAGAACACGTGTAAATGCAGCAGTCGAGGCTCGATGCCAAGTGGGCACCACGCCCAGAGACTCCCGTCAAGTTCAAAGAGTCCCTCAGATCTGAGGAACCCTCGCTCATCCTGTCATCATCTCTAAGCTCAACATGAAATTTCTCACTGTGAACCGAATTCTTGGACTCAGAACTTGAGGAGGAACTTTCAGGTCATGGTGCCACCAGACAGGATTTATCAGAGTTATGGAATAACAAAGGTTTGGGGGTAAGAACATGGTTGCAACTCCTCCTGACTCCAGATTTAATCCGTCCTTGATTGATCCTCGCTCCCATTTCCTCCTCGTTCCCTCCATCCTTATGTTCTTGTTTTCCTAAATTAAAGGGGGGGTCCTCCCTGAACTCCATCCCAAGAAGGTCCTGGGTTTGATTCCCAGGTGGAGTGGTCCGGGTCCTTTCTATGTGGAGTCTGAAGATCTTTCGGCCTAAACAGTTCCAGTTCCCGATTAGGAATCCACTGCGGCTTGCTCAACCCTCGA
Source organism: Trichomycterus rosablanca (assembly GCF_030014385.1). Lineage (NCBI taxonomy): Eukaryota > Metazoa > Chordata > Actinopteri > Siluriformes > Trichomycteridae > Trichomycterus > Trichomycterus rosablanca. The sequence continues at coordinate 26,632,811 of NC_086006.1, read as the reverse complement.
TCTCATCAAGAAGAGCCATTTTTTTCAAGGGAAGCTAGGCGGAGACCCATGGAACATGAGGAGAACATGTCAAACTCCACACAAACCCAGGCCAACATGCTCCCCCGTAGATCTTCACTCGAAACAAGGACACAAAGTATGTGGACGCCTGATCATCAGCTTGTTGGACGATTGGTGATATTTTCAGCTACAACAACAGCCGCTCTTATGAGAAGGCCTCTCACAAGACTGTGGGAATTTGTGCCCATTCGGTCAAAAGAGAATTTATATGGCTGGGCACTCAAGTTGGTCAAGAAAGCCTCAGTCGATGTTCCGGTTCATCCCAGATCTGTTGAGTGGGACTGAGGTCAGGGCTCTGTACAGGACACGAGTTTCATTAAACTGAGATTTTCTTCATGCCTTTATAGGGGTACAGTCATGCTGGTACAGGAGAGGGCCTTCCCTAAACTGTTGCTGCAACGTCAGAAGCATATCATGTCCTCTGTATGACTGATTTATTACAGCTGTTAGTAATTGTTGTGGCTGAAACACATAAATTCAGATGTATAAATATATAACGCGTGACTTATGGTGTGTTTTTTAGGGTGTGATTGGGGATGCCGGTGAGAGGGGCCCCCCGGGACCAGACGGGAATCAGGTACGATTTTATACAAAGGGTTATTTTGTTCGAGCTCTGATCACCTCATGGAATCAACAGGTCATGTGACTCAGAGTTCGAATCTCAGCTCTGCTATCAGCCGGTCGGGCGGCCACACAGACACACGAGGGACGATGGATGAAACAGATTTCCTCGTCGTGTACAGAGAGCCAAGCACTGCCGTCCGTGATCAGCCGCCATTGGCAGTGCGTGGCTGTCTGCACACGACACTGCGCTCTGTGAGACCACGCCCCTAGCGGGTGAAAAGAAGAGGCGCTTGTCTGCCTCAGTTAGATGCCAAAAGAGACAGGAGCTCCACTTGGCTACTGGATTGGGTGCAAAAGGGTAAAAATGCACTTGTCAACCTTTGCTTGAAATGTAGCATTAAAAATGTGATTTATTTATCCAAATATATTCGAACTGACACGTGAAGGAACAAGAACGATTGATCAGCAGCGTGTTTGACTAGACATTTGTTCTAGGCTCTCGATACGTCTTGAACATTTTAATTAACGGCTCACGAATCTCAGCTCTGCTACCGGCAGGCTGGGCGCCCACTTGGACCGTCGGGTTGGATCCTGAAGGTGTTTCCTAATAACTGCTGCAATTACGACCTCTGCTGGCTGATCGATGGCGCTACACAAAGACGAGGGATAATGGGGATCAGTGTGTGACTCTCCAAGCGCGATACGGATCTCCATATGAACCCAGAGAGGAAAGCAGTTGGTACTTCACAGGGGGTGTGTATTAGTCATGACCCTCCTTGGTCAGGAGTGGAGGTCAACAGCAATAAAGAGGAAGCGAAATCCAATAGGGTGATTGGATATGACTAAATCAGGAGGAAAATAAGGGAAAGATGGCTATTTTGTTGTTCTCTTATTGTTTGTTGTTGTTTATAACAGGGACCTGTTGGAGCGACGGGCACCGGTGGCTTCCCTGGTCTCAGAGTGAGTGGCACGTCCAGTTTTCATTCCTGTTGGTTCATCTTCGTGTTACTACAGCCTTACACAGTGGCTGGTCACATGGCATGTTTTAATTTAGCATGAATGCTAATTCACAATTATCACAAGCGTCACACAACGACACGTCAATGTAATGCAGTAATGATATATAAAAATCAAAATATATATAAATATATACCGATCAGCCATAACATTAAAACCACCTCCTTGTTTCTACACTCACTGTCCATTTTATCAGCTCCACTTACCATATAGAAGCACTTTGTAGTTCTACAATTACTGACTGTAGTCCATCTGTTTCTCTACATGCTTTGTTATCCCCTTTCATGCTGTTCTTCAATGGTCAGGACCCCAACAGTACCACCACAGAGCAGGTATTATTTGGGTGGTGGATCATTCTCAGCACTGCGGTGACACTGACATGGTGGTGGTGTGTTAGTGTGTGTTGTGCTGGTATGAGTGGATCAGACACAGCAGCACAGAAACAGATGGACTACAGTCAGTAATTGTAGAACTACAAAGTGCTTCTATATGGTAAGAGGAGCTGATAAAATGGACAGTGAGTGTAGAAACAAGGAGGTGGTTTAATGTTACGAAACGAGCAGAAATGGAAAGCACATGTGGTGTAAGATAGGATTGAAAAGTCCAGCTGTGTCGTTCCCTCAAGAATCCCGACATTAGAGACAAATTGGAAAGCGACGGGTTCGAGGCACCACACAGATGGATTTGGGACTTTGGTGGAATGGAAACGCAGCTGCTGCTGTTTTATTTATGTTACACCACCAGGGTGCCATTTTTATAAAATCTTAATCCTCTGTCTGATACGTTAGTGCTTTTATTTGTAATGTGATTGATGACGTGACTCTGTAGATGGATGGATGGATGGATGGATGGATGGATGTAGGTAGGTAGGTAGGTAGGTAGGTAGGTAGGTAGGTAGGTAGGTAGGTAGGTAGGTAGGTAGATACTTTATTAATCCCGAAGTAAATTAAGGGATCTGTAATATAATATTTACATTTACATTTGCAGCATTTAGCAGACGTTGCAGTAAGTTGCATTCATCCAAAGCAACTTAGAGTTATCACCAAATACAATTCAGCAATTCAAAGCAATTGAGGGTTAGGGGCCTTGCTCAAGGGCCCAACAGTGCTAACTTGGTGACAGTGGGGCTTGAACCGACAATCTTCTGATTACTAGTCCAGTACCTTAATCTCTGATCTAACACCCTAATATCATACAAACATGATCAGTTTTGGGACATGATGCTAATGTGGCATAATGGTGAGAGCCAGGCTGCTGGAGTTCCAGGAGTTCAAATCCCTTGAGTTTGAAGCATGTCTGTGGGAATTTGTGCCCATTCGATCAAAAGACGACGTCTCATGTTCCGGTCCATTCCAGAGCTGTTGACTGGGGCTGAGATCAGGACCATGTGCACAGGGAGCAGAAAAGGGCCTTCCCTAAGCTGTTGCTGCAAAATTGAAGCTTATATTTTTGTTCAAAATAATAATAATTGATTTATTACAGCTGTTAGCCACTGTCAGCGCTGAAACACATACATTTATAGATATAATTAGACATGGTGTCTCAATACTTGTGTCCGTATACTGTACATGTCGATGCTTTAATGAAGTAACACATGTACAGGATTTGATTTAAAGGGCGTGTGCAGAATCAGGGAACAGGAAATGCCGTGCAGATGTCGTACATTTGTAGTATCGTTCCAATTAAAAGGTTTATTTCTTCACAAAAATGCCGTCATGTCGATTTAGTTTGAAGAAAATCGTGGAAAGATGAAATAGTTTATAAATGTTTATGTTTTTTTTTGGTGGAACTGAACCCCCTGTGATTCTGCTGTAAAAGAAACAATCTGCTGATGCCCTTTTTTTAGTCAGCGGCACCTTGTTATAGGATTCAGATGCAGAGTTCAAGGGCATTCCAGCCAAACAGAGTCACTTAGTGGTTCCGCTTTCCATGTGTGCTGCTTCTTTTCTTTTTTTCATACTGAAGGTCTGTGGGTCTGTCAGCTTTCTAAATATATCTGAGTGTTTTACTTCTTCTGGTGTATTTCACGTCCCGTACGACCTCACAAGTCACAACACATTTAATACTCAGTCAAAATCTTCACATTTATTGTAAACCATCACGTAGAGGCTTTTCACTTCATCCCGTCTGAGCCCAGTTCGAGCGCAGCGGCAAGCTGCAAAAACAAAGCGGCACAGCTGCAAATCCAGACATGCATGCATGAGCAGCCTTTTCAGAGGTTCCTGGGATTCGAACCCCTGGAGCTCCAGCAGCCTGGCTTTTCACTTCTCTTATTCATGCCTTTTCCTCCCAATTTATTGCATCCAATTGGCCTGCTAGAGGGCGCTCAGCTGACTGGTAGCAGTGCTGGGATTCAAACTCGATTCATTCGTAGCCAATCTGCTGCTGGGGACCCCGATGGCATCCAAGGAGGGTTTATATCCACCTAACACACTCTCTCCGACGTGTGCGCAGTCCACCCATCCCTTCTTATTCACCCGTACTTCGGTGGATTTGCGAGTGAGTTCGGCTTCGCGTACACTGAGCCACACCCCGATCTCTGCGCCCCTCCACTTTCTGTACAGGCGCCCGGTCCTTAGTCTGGTCTTTCCCACCCAGCAGACTGGAAGCTAATTTGGTCTGCCACAGGCATTAGTCAATTGTGTCTGCTGAAGGGTGCCCAGCCGACCGGTAGCAGAGCCGAGATTCGAACCCGGGAGCTTGTGGATTACCCCGCTGCGCCACCTGGGCGCCCCTCAATCCAATTGCAAGCTGTAAAAACAGTGTGGCAAAGCTGTGAATCCAGACATGCATGCATGATGCTCAAGTACTCTTGGCCCCCTCCATGGGAGAACGACAGCACAGCCAGAAGGAAGTGGTTCTGCTTCTTATAATGTGTAAGCAAATAGTTAAATAGCTGTTATAAAGAACCACACCACAGCAGGACCACAACATGGGGTCTGGACAAGTTCTGTAATCTCCATCTCGTCTGGTTTGTGTCTGTTAAGAGTTTTTCATGAGTCTCTCCCAATTTCCCAAATTAGCTGTATTAAACGTACAATCGTAGGATCTCCTGAAGCTGGTTATGATCCTCGGTCCTTCATGCACCTCAGTCTGCCTGGACTCAGTCTTGGATCAGGCCGTTTCTGGAAGAATTTGAGAGAGCGATATCGTATTACTCTCTCTCTGTAGCCTCTTTGTTTCTTCTAGCACAGACCGTGAGTTGAAAGAGACGGAGCACTTTTATGAAGTGTGTACGATCTGTCTTCATCCCACTAAGCCATTACGGTCTCCAGTTTCCACTCTCTGCACTTCCCGAGGCTTTAGCAGAGTCGTGTGTGCCTCGCTTTCCTGCTGCTTGGCGTTTATGTTGGGGTGCATTGACGTAATTATGGACCGTTTTGGTGGAGATAAAGGAACAGACTAGACAGTCCATCCTCATCCACCAGGCTATAATCACTACAGGCATTAGCAGAGGTAGATGCCTAGAACATGGTGTTTGATGATTTTGTGGTCTGTATGATGATCTTGCTTGCTTTGGTCACTAGAGTCCACGCTGTTCACTATTACAACTTCTACCAAGGTCAAAATTGTTAATTTATTAAAGCCCCTGAAGGTCATTGTGTGTTTTTCGCATCTGCAAGTGTGTATTGAAATGAGTCCCAGACTAGAACGCTGGTTCGAATGACTATCAGACAGCAGTCGTAATGAGAAGCAGGTAGTGTGACACTGTTCTCTACCAGAATCTGCTGCTGGATGTCATGGGCATCTATTGAGATTTTACCTGTAGTCTGGGTATATGGGACTGTGCTATGTCTCATTTTAAGTGTCAGTCATTGACCTGGAGCATATCGTAAAGCAGGCAGCAGACTACTTTGATCCAGGGTAAATCCTACGATTGCCTTGGTTTGGTCCGGTTTGTGCACACATAGCCATTTCTCATCACTGGATCCTGGCCAGCTCAAGCAGTGTTTTAGATTCTAAATCTATTTTGATTGGTTATAGCTGTTGTATGACAGTATCTCATGAGTAGACTTGTGGACAAGAGCTCAGTGGAGTTTAGCTGCTTTGAAAAGGTCAGTCAAGTCAAGTCAAATTATTTATATAGCGCTTTTTACAATGGACATTCTCAAAGTCTCAAAGCAACTTTACAGAATCCGGGACCAACAGACCAAAAACCTCCTATTGAGCAAGCCGAGAGCGACAGTGGCAGGGAAAAACTCGCTGTTTTAAAAAAATTACAGGAAGGAACCTTGAGAGGAACCAGATTCAGCAGGGACAACCGATGTTGCTTTATATGCTCATCACCTTTTCAAAGCAGCTAAACTCCACTGAGCTCTTGTCCACATGTCTACTCATGAGATACTGTAATACAGCAGCTATAACCAATCAAAATGGATTTAGAATCTAAAACACTGCTTGAGCTGGCCAGGATCCTGGGACTAGAAAAGTCTGTGTGGACTAACCGGACCAAACCAAGGTGTGAAAGGTATCGTGTACTGGAGACCTGGCACAGATCTAGATTTCTGCTCAGTGTTGACAATGTGGAATGTACTGGAATGTTCCTGAGACCTGAAGGAAATTAGTTTCAGGGTACTTGTCATGATAAGGAAAAAGGATGGATGGAGATTCTCCTCATTACCCTGTCATCCGGTGTTCAGCCCGAGGTGTTTAACCCCGCTCCTGAAGTTCTGCTGCCCTTTAGAAATTCATACCAAGCCAGATCCTCGGGAGTGCATGATTAATAGTGACGGGTGTGTGAGATCGGGGTGGAGCTGAGGGCTAGATTTCCAGGAGCTGACACAGTCGTGTCTATTTAAAGTAAAGACTCCTCGAATGTTTAGCGGCGATCACTGCTGATAAAATAATGCTGCCTGATCTTCACGTCATAAAAATCGCTGCTCATTGTGTTGAGATGCCTTGTGGTGCTTCTGCTTCATCACTGCTCCAGCTTTGACGTATTTAACTTCACCTCTACATGACACTGACAGTGATTGTATACCTGACCTTTTCAGCTTGGCCTGTTGACTATTTCTAGCGTAAAGCCTGAGATAACGCCAGAAACGTGTCGTTCATGATGCTTAGCCAGAATGTGTCAGTCATTGTGGTTTGGTTCCAAATGTAGCCACGGCTTATCAGATTAATTATGCCTGATTTCCAGTTTGGAAACGTAAACAGGGGCAGTTGTAGTCTAGTGGTTAAGGTACTGGACTAGTAATCAAAAGGTCGCTGGTTCAAGCCCCACCACTGCTAGGTTGCCACTGTTGGGCCCTTGAGCAAGGCCCTTAACCCTGAATTGCTTAGGTGATATACTGTCACAGTATTGTAAGTCGCTTTGAATAAAAGCGTCCGCTAAATGCTGAAAATGTAATTGTACCTTTTCGGTGGTACTTAAAATAACATTTTATTAAATTACAGAATTAAAGCCGCTCAGGTGGCGCAGCGTTAAAACACGCTAGCACACCAGAGCTGAGATTTCGAATACATCGTTTCGAACCTCGGCTCTGCCATCCGGCTGGTCTGGCGGCCACATGAACAAGGATTGGCCTGTTGTTCACAGGTTGGGACAAGCCGGACCAGGGTTCCTCATAACTGATGCATATACGACCTCTGCTGGCTGACTGATGTCGAGGAATAATGTGGACAGGGTGTTGCTCTCCGTACACAAAGCTGATCCACATATGAACTCGCCTCGTGCAGATGAAAAGATGTAGTCGGTACTGCACACGTGTCGGAGGGGGCGTGTGTCAGTCTCGCTCTCCTCAATCAAGGCAGGGATCGGCATCAGTAGAGGGGAAGCATAATGCAATCAGGGTAATTCGATATGACTAGATTAAGGAGAAAATTGTGGGGGAAAAATCTGAATTAAATTACTGGATAAAATACGCTAGCCCACTACTGCTGAGATCTGGGGATCCAGGGTTTTTATCTCAGTGGTGCTATTGGCCGGTCAGGTGTCTGCATGGACATGATTGGGTAATGTCAGGAGGCGGGGAGGTTGGGAAGTGCTCTTAATGCCGGTTCCACGTCTGGATAGAAATAGGAGGGTTGTGTCAGGAAGGGCATTCGGGATAAAAACAATACCGAGTCTGGTATGCGGACCTATCAGAGGCTCACACAGCAAAGCAGTTGTAGTTGTAATTGGGTGCAAACACACATTTGTGAGTGAAACTTTATTAAAACTTGAATTTAATTTTGCCTTGTTGTCGAAGGGATAATCACTGCAAGAGTAAAACAACCAACAGTTTGAGCTTTTCTAAATGCACTGTTGAACTGAAATTACAGGTTACACCATCTACAGTCCATAACATTATTAGATGATTTAAATAATCTGTATGTTATTATAATTTGTATATTTTATTTTTACAATTTTTGTTTACATGCCACGTCATTGTGTGTGTATTTAAACACCAAAAGACTATAAGGTATGATCAAATAATAAAAATAAATAAATAATATGCTTCTGTCACACACACACACACACACACATTTTTACTGGGATATATTATACAGTATTAATATTTTTACTTTTTAAACTGCCAGTGTTGCTGCCAGTTACAGATTTATTGATAAAACTAAAACAGATTTGTGTGTTTTTCTCAGGGTGACCCTGGGCCTGAGGGACCTCATGGACTGCCTGGCATAGTGGGACATCAGGTAATGACCAGTCGTTCAGTCTGATTAGTTCTGTGTGCCAGTCATAATGCCCTAATTTATCTTACCCTCGTCTTTGTTTCCTGTGGTTGTCAGGGCCCGGCTGGAGGAGTGGGACCTCCTGGATTGAAAGGTGATAAGGTGATCTCAATATTTCTATTATTGCAGTGAATCTGTACATGTTATAAGCCCAGTTGTTCATCTAAATGTGGACAGTAGGCTTGTCACTGAACCGAAGAGAAATGTGAATGCCTGCTGTGCAAATGGGCACCTGGGCAGAGTTACGCTTCTGTCTTGTCCTTCTGTCTTGCCGTTTATGGCCAGCAGAGGGGGTAACAAAGCACAGATGAGCGTCAGTTAAGAGGAACTGACACATCAATCATCTGCGCCTCCGTGCCCCCTCTGCCAGCCTTAAATTTCAAGACAGAAGGACGGGACTCAAAATATTGGGACTCCCATTCTAGTTTTTAAATTCACATGTTTTAGCCACAGTGGTTGTAAAGAGGATTTTAATTAGACATCGAACTCATAAGGCAGATTATTTAGACGCACTACTTAGACAGAGATTACGCCACCGCAGTTTTAGCTTACTAAGCTAACACAGTTAGCCTCAGCGGCACAACGCACTAGCACGCCAGCTGACGTCTCCCTCCGTGTACCGAAAACGGTTAAACTGTCCCTGACGAGCCCGAATTTACAAATAAACGACACGACACAAATTAAACATCAGTGAAATCAATTTATTTACATTCGAAAGGAACTCCGTTGGTTGCTCCGCATTTATTCGTTCTCCATGTTTTGGTGAGAAAAGTCGTGTCGCACTGAATGCTGGGATTGCCTCAGTAGGAGCATTTTCAGGAATCTAAAAATTTAGACACGCCCTCTTCTCAGGAGTGTAGGATGACGATAATGCGCCTGTGTAGAGAGATCACCAGGTTTTCAGACAGACCAATAATAACAACAGCTACTCTTCTTAGAAGGCTTCTCACAAGATTGGAAGTATGCATTAGTATGACTGTGCTCTGATGTTGGTCAAGAAAGACTCAGTCAATGTTCCGGTTCATTCCAGAGCTGTCGAGTGGGGCTGAGGTCAGAGCTCTGTGCAGGACACTGGACTTTAATTTAGTAACTGTTGAGGCTGAAACACATACATTCAGTAATTAGAAGGGGCGTCCCAATACTTTTGTCCATATGGTGTAATTTTTAAAACGGATGTTTGTCTGTGTTTATAAATCCAGATGTTTGTGTTTATTCTTTCATCTCTGCTGGATGAATTAGGGAGAACCTGGATTACGGGGAGAACCTGGAGAATACGGCTACCAAGGTGACAAGGTAAGGAAGTTTCAAAACGTATCGTCGCGACAGGATACATCCAAGCAGATGAAGGTTAAGGGCCTCGCTCAGGGGCCCGACAGTGGCGTGATTTCTAGTCCAGCACCTGAAGTGCCGGACCGCCACTGTCTGATAAAGCGAGTCAGACGCTGCTAATCTGTGCTGATATTTTATAGTGTTTTTAGAAGCGCCTCAGTCACGTACTCGCTCATGTTTGGTGGATGAAGGTTTCTCCGCTGGAGAAAATGGATCCAGTAAGGCAAAGTTTTCTCGGCCGAGGTGCTCGAGTACACTAGCACGGGTTCGAATCTCAGTGGTGCTGTCGACCAGCTGGGGTTCGGCTGTGTCTGAGGGGGGAGGGGTGACCGAAGCCCTGTGATGGATTGTCCCACTGTCCGGGACGTTCCTGCCTTGCACCTGGTGTTTTCAGATAAAACCGAACCCACAGCGACCTTGACCAGGATGAAGCGGATAATGAAAATGATGCGAAAATGACCAAAAATATGTGGACACACATGAGCTGTTCACAAACCAAGTTTGTGGTTAATCAGTCGGCAGTTTTAAGAATAACAGCCACCCCATCAGGGAAGTATGTCCTGACAGGATTTTGGTGTATGACTGTGGGAATTTGTGTTCATTCAGTTCAAAGAGGGTTTGTGAGGTTGAGCAGGAAGGCCTTGCTACACTATATTGCTGTCTTGGACTGGGAGCTGATGTTGATCGGGAAAGTCTCAGTCGATGTTCTGGTTCATTCCAGAGCTGTTGAGTGGGGCTGAGGTCAGGGCTCTGTGCTGGACACTGGAGGAACAGTAAAGGGCCTTCCCTAAACTTCTGGCACAGCTTGAACTGGGTTGAATGAATCCAGTGGGTTTTTTTCAGTGCATAATATTGTAATATTGTAAGGTCATCTCAAATAATCACGATTATATCTTAACATTTTTAACGTATTTTCTTTGTACAGGGAGCTGCTGGTGTTTTAGGACCTCCAGGACCACGTGGGAAACCTGGACCGATGGTACGTTTGCCAGTCTGTTGCATGGCACCTCACCACAGGAACCTGCTGGCCTGACGTTTACCTTCTCTTGTTTGTTTAAAAGGGAAAAACAGGTGACCTAGGACCCACAGGACCACCAGGACCTCCAGGACCCGAGGTAAGAACTCTCACCAGGCTGCTGCAAACTTTCGGGCAGTCGGGTGGCACAGCAGTTCAATGTGTCTGCCCGCCATTGCTCACCCATGCAGTCACTGGCCACTTCTTCTCTCACAGAGTCCCGCTGTGCCCTCTGGGAATCACCCACCACTCGTGCAGTAGCAGTGAAACCCTTTCGACCCGTTGTTCCTCAGGAACGTGCCTGTTGGATGCCTGGCCAGGTCGATAGCACTGCTAAGATTCCAACTCAAAAGCTCAAGCTCTCAGCACAGCACTGTGCACTAGAACAAACCAGCGAATTTATCTTGAGCACAGACGAGCATCATAAGAACGTTTTGTCAGCGTCTCTTCATGACGGATCGCTGTTCGTCTCTTCGCTGTTTGCTAGGTCATCACATACTAAGATTTGAAGATATCTGAGTAACGTTTGCTCCAGATGTTTGTACTCCAGATGCTGGTCTTGCCTGGTAACCCCGAGCGTCTCTGCTTGTGTGGAAGTCTTTCGTGTTGGCTTTCTGTTCTTTATAAATTGTCAACGAGATGTTTCTCGAGGTTCCGTCTGCTCAAACACGCCTGCATCTGGGTTCAACATGCTGCCTGGAATCAATCCACTAAAACATTTGAAAGAATTCTCTCAGCACCAACATTGTGCCATCTAGCGGCTTTTCTGTCTCACAATCCACCGTCTGGTATTCTAGCAGTGGTCAAGATTTCTCGAAAATATGCCAGTTGGTCAAAATTTGTTGATACTTGGCCATAAGGAGGATATGTTCTCCATGACCTGATCTATATAAGGTTCTGCAGACAGCTAAAGATCAGCAGGACATGTTCAGGTGCACCGGAAGAAGATGAAGATCTTTAGACCTGGTCTACAGAGATCAGACATCTGAGTGTCTTGTGATTCCTAGAGATCATGACTTAAGATGCATTGAATATGTTCTTTATAATTGAGATAGAGATCTGTAGGACATGTTCTCCATGGCTTGAGGTACCCGAGGTGTCACAGACAGACACCAAGCTTCTAAATACTATGGACAAAGATTGGTAGGACATGTTCTCCATGGCTTGAGGTACCCAAGGTGCCACAGACAGACACCAAGCTTCTAAATACTATGGACAAAGATTGGTAGGACATGTTCTCCATGGCCTGAGGCATCTAAGGTGCTGTATTCATGTTCCTTCAGACAATGATCAGACTCGTGGCTGAGCTTCTACTGAGATAAGTCTAGTAGTGGATCAGATGCTCTATATGGATTATATTATACAGACACTACAAGGTCAAAAGTATGTGGACACCAGACCATGAGCTTGTTGATCATCCCATTTCACAAACAAATGGTATTAAAACTGAGTGAGCTTTGTGTGATCTCTAGAACAACAGCCGCTCTTCTGAGAAGGCTTCTGTGGGAATTTGTGCCCATTCAGTCAAGAGTGTTTGTATGGCTGGGCACTGATGTTGGTCAAGAAAGCCTCTGTTGATGTTCCAGTTCATTCCAAAGCTGTTCAGTGAGGCTGAGGTCAGGGTACTGCTGAGCTTTTCTTCATGTCTTTGTGCACAGGGGCACAGTCATGGTGGAACAGGAAGGGACCTTCCCTAAACTGTTGCTGCAAAGTCGGAATCATATAATAACCTTTAGATAATTGATTCATTACACCTGTTAGTAACTGTTGTGGCTGAAACACATGAATTCTTCTGGGTGGAGATCAGAGTCTCGTGGTGGAGACCTCACACAGTGATTAACTGGTGTGGCTGGTGCAGACTTGTGTGCATTCAGAGTGGAAATAAAGTCACATGACTCACTGGATGATGAGACGATGAGCTGATTGGATGTCAGACGTCTTTTCATTTAATCTCTTTGTGCTCCGTGTGCAGGGATTTCCCGGAGACATCGGCGTTCCGGGACCCAACGGACCTCCAGGACCACAGGTACGGAAAATAGCAGTCATGTTCCGACTGTACACACCTCACCTGTTAGCAGTGATCTTTTTAATCAGTGACCGCAAGGAGGGAGGGTGAGACTAGGAGGTATAATGGTGCACCTGGAGCCAAGGGTTGGGTTTCTGTCTCTCAGTGTCCTGCTGGGTTTTCTTTGGGTACTTTAGCTCTTTCCCGCTTCATGAAAACATACAGAAGGTGGATTATTGGCCTAGGGTGTATTTATTGTGCACTACACCACCCAGAAAATAAATAAATAATAAAATAGTAATAATAATAATAATAATAACAACAACAAAACAATAATAAAAACAATGTTATAATGATAATAATGATAATAATAATAATGATTATAATAATACTACAATAATGATAATAATAATAATAAAACAATAATAATAATAACAAAAATAAGTATTATTTTTATTATAATAATACTAAAACAATAATACTACTACTAATAATAATAGTGATGATAATAACCATAATAATAATAATAAAACAATAAAAAAATAAAAACAATGTTATAATAATAATAATGCTAATAATAATAATAGTGATAATAATAATAATAATGATAATGATAATAATAATAATACTACAATAATGATCATAATAATAATAAAACAATAATAATAACAAAAACAAGTATTATTTTTATTATAATAATACTAAAACAATAATACTACTACTATTAATAATACTACTAATAATAATATGATAATAAAAATAATAACAATAATAATAAAATAATAAATATAATAATAATAATAATAATAATTAATAACAGCAATAATAATAATAATAATAATAAATATAATAATAACAATAATAATAATAATAACATTGACTCTAAACTGTTTAAGTTCTTAAGTACCTATAAAAACAAATTTCATTTATTACCACAAAAAAATATGATTCTTGTTTTTCCATTTTATATATTATCATAATCAGTAAATGAAATTTTAAAAAGGTAGAAATATCAAAAATCTAGCAGCACTGAACTATAAGAATGTATTAATATATAAAAGTATACAAATGCATCAGAATGACATGATATATATAAAAAAAACACATTAATCGTTTATTATTATTTATTGGAATCGTTATATTTATATTTCAGACGCACCTACAAATGTTTCACACTGATGATCGTTTCTGTTTTGGTTCATTTTGGGTCGTTAATACCTGTTGGTGTGTTTGTTTGCAGGGTCTTCAGGGAGCAAGGGGACCTCAGGGGCCTCAGGGGCCAAAGGGAACAGAGGTGATACTGGCATTTTATGCACACACACATGAACACACATGTTAAGGATGAATTGGAACGTCGATCGTGAGCACTAATCTGTCTTTATCTGACTGATGCTGCTGTATTGAAATCTGCTGGTGTTATTAAGTGCAGCTCCTGTGCTGTGATCTCAGTGGATCATTTACAGAATCATTCTGTTTTGATTTGTACTTTAGGGGGATGAAGGCCCTTTGGGTCCACCTGGCGGTCCTGGTCCCACCGTAAGTCTGTGTGCATGACTGTGATGGGATTATTTTCTGAATGGAGTCTCTAATCTCTACTGTACATTAAAGTGTGTGTGTGTGTGTTTAGGGTAGACCTGGAAGAAAAGGGTACGTCGGCGAGCCCGGACCTGAAGGACCGAAGGTAAAGCTCAGATGTTACGTCCTCCGTATGATGTAAATGGAAAATGTGTCTTTTTGAGGGTCGTGACTTTTCCTGAGGCTGTTTTCCATTTTCTAAACCTGCTTGATCTGTGTACAGTCACTCTGCGTCAGGTTTTTACACACACACACACACAGTGACGGACAGAAGATTTAGATCAGCAGTTATTAAATCAAACCTAAAAAACTACATTTTTAAAAATGAAATAAATACATCATACACGGCCAAAAGTATTTGGACACCTGATCATGAGCTTGTTGGACATCCCCTTTCAAAAGCGAACAGTATTAAAACAGAGTGACGTCAAGGTACAACAAAAGCCACTCCTCTGAGACGGCTTCTCATAAGATTTTTGAAGTATATCTGTGGGAATTTGTGCCCAATTAGTCGAAAGCCTGTATTTTGTGTCACTGACTCCGCCCACTTCACGTTGCTTGCGTTTGCTCTGCCTTCTGTGACTGGATGTCACAATATGACAGGCTGTTCTGGCCGTCTACGACCAGCCTGCCCTGAAATATCACTGTGGGAATTTGTACCCATTCAGTCGAAAGCCCATTTTTTGTGTCACTGACCACGCCCACTTCACGTTGCTTGCGTTTGCTCCGCCTTCTGTGGCTGGATGTCACAATATCAGCCAGCCCTGAAGTATGACTGTGGGGATTTGTGCCCATTTAGTCAAAAGAGCATTAGTATGGGCAGTGATGAAGTCTCAGTTGATGTTCCGGTTCATCCCAGAGCTGGTGAGTGGGGTTGAAGTCAGGGCTCTGTGCAGGACTCTGGAGTTTCTTTACTTTAAACCGAGATGTCCTGTTCTGATGTCCTGATGTCCTATAGAGCTTGCTTTATGATGGAACAGGAAAGGCCCTTCCTCAAACTGTTGCTGCCAAATTGGAAGCATATAATTTCTATCATATAATTAATTTATTACAGCTGTTAGTGATTGTTGTGGCTGAAACACATGAATTCAAAAATTAGACAGGGTGTCCCAATACTTTTGGTTTGGTTCAGGGTCTTTTCTTCCTTCCTGCACCGTCGCCGGTGTTAAATACGCTCAGGGTTTTTGTGCTCACTCTGAATGTTCATCGTTGGCTCTTGGCAGGATTAAAATTGCCGCGGCTCTATTAAAGCGCGGCTCGGTTTGGTAATAAACGTGTCGTGTGGCTCATTACGACGACTCAGGAATGCTGGCAGGTCTGTGATTACAGGATCATAACTAGATGTGCAGTAAAAGAGATAACCGCACAGGAAACTCCAGCATGTGCTCGCGGATCCGCTGCTCCGTCATGTCGCTTGTGTTGGGGGGGGGGGGGGGGGGGGGGGGGAATGATTGGTGTGGTATTGGGGAGTGGGGGGTGTCAGGGAGATTTAGATTGCATGCACTGCAGTTAACACTAATTAACACTTGTAATGTTTTATGTTTGCAGGGGGAAGTCGGCGACCAGGGAAACGTCGGGAAGAGCGGCGCTCCTGTAAGTCTGGTCTGGGTTTTATATGATGTGTACACCGATCAGCCATAACATTAAAACCACCTCCCTGTTTCAACACACACTGTCCATTTTATCAGCTCCACTTACCATATAGAAGCACTTTGTAGTTCTACAATTACTGACTGTAGTCCATCTGTTTCTCTGCATGCTTTGTTACCCCCTTTCATGCTGTTCTTCAATGGTCAGGACCCCCACAGGACCACCACAGAGCAGGTATTATTTAGGTGGTGGATCATTCTCAGCACTGCAGTGACACTGACATGGTGGTGGTGTGTGTTGTGTAGTGTGTGTTGTGCTGGTATGAGTGGATCAGACACAGCAGCGCTACTGGAGTTTTTAAACACCTCACTGTCACTGCTGGACTGAGAATAGTCCACCAACCAAAAATATCCAGCCAACAGCGCCCCGTGGGCAGCGTCCTGTGACCACTGATGAAGGTCTAGAAGATGACCGACTCAAACAGCAGCAATAGATGAGCGATCGTCTCTGACTTTACATCTACAAGGTGGACCGACTAGGTAGGAGTGTCTAATAGAGTGGACAGTGAGTGGACACTATTTAAAAACTCATACCAGCACAACACACACTAACACACCACCACCATGTCAGTGTCAGTGCAGTGCTGAGAATGATCCACCACCTAAATAATACCTGCTCTGTGGTGGTCCTGTGGGGGGTCCTGACCATTGAAGAACAGCATGAAAGGGGGCTAACAAAGTATGTAGAGAAACAGATGGACTACAGTCAGTAATTGTAGAACTACAAAGTGCTTCTATATGGTAAGTGGAGCTGATAAGTGCTTCAGAAGCTTCAGAAATGACGACGTTCTTAAGACACAATTTTCCATATTTAAAAAAAAAGGGGGTCACCACGTTTCTGGTGAAAAAAATATTGAAATGTAGCTAATGCTAATGTTGTTGACCGTGACTAGCAGCTGGCAAGGATAGTATGAATCACTGGCGGCTATGCTAGCCGCCCACTTTGATTTCTAAACGCTTTATGTGGGTAAATTCGGTGCATAATAATGTTCAAAATCAAAGCATGTGCTACGAGTCACATGTGCGGGAGATTAGCATGTAGCCACAGACGCTCAGACCGTCTGCATTAGCACTCCTGTCAACTTCGATCAAGGTTAAAAAAATCAGAGAGGCCCCCGAGGGCCCCTGATCCATCGCTAATAGAAACAGTTTATTTTCCGAGGTAAAAGCACGACCACCAACATCCTGGTTCTTTTCAGCCTTTTATTTTACTAAAGAACACAAACACTACATGGACACAAGTATTGGGACACACCTTCTAATTACTGAATTCAGGTGTTTCTGCTAACAGGTGTAATAAATCAATTAAATAAAGGAAATAATATGCTTCCAACTTAGCAGCAATTTTTACTTTGACCTCATGAACAGAGATTTTATAACAAGTTACTATAACAGCAGGAGGCATGGATTACAGTATTATGCTCACCTGCCTTGCCATTTATTGGTCAGCAGTGTTGGGTGTTACACAGCTCTAGAAACCCTGTTTCAATCCTCGCCTTGTGTTGACCTTGGTCTGGGATTGCTATACTTCCACATGGATTTCCTTCATGTACTTTGGTTCCCCTTTAACTTCCAAAAAACATGACGGTAGGTGGATCAACTGTTCTTAATGCTCCCAGACATGCACAGCTGATAACGAGTGTGTGTTGACCTGAAATGGACTGGTACTCTGACCAGCATTCCCACCTTGCACGCATTGTTCCCATTATACTGTCTACACTGGATCATCACTTGTGGTCAGCAGTGGTAACTTAGCAGGACAGCTGTAGCCTAGTGGTTAAGGTACTGGACTAGTAATCAGAAGGTCGCTGGTTCAAGCCCCACCACTGCCAGGTTGCTGCTGTTTCAGTTTCAGCATGACTGCGGTCTTGTGCAAAATAAAGAGAAACACATTAGGTCCATAAAGACATGGTTAGAAGAGTTTGACCTGAGTAGAGCCCTGACATTAACTGTTCTGAACACCTTTGGGATGAATTGGAACATTGATTGTGAGCCACTCCTTCTCATCCAGCATTATTGCCTGACCACACAAATGCTCTTTTAATTAAATAGCCACAAATCCTCACTTAAGTAGCCACAGAATTGGCCCTTTATTCAAGTTTTCCAAAATTGAGTTTTCTAAACTCGCACCGCTCCTAATGGCAGGTCAGTGGGAGGTGGATGTGGACCAGAACCTGGAGGAAAAACATGACCTGTAGAAGGGTTTGAACCCATGTCTCCAGAACCCTGGCACTGTCGGCCCTCACGCTACCTACAAGGAGCAAAGTTAGAATTCAAACAAACGTCCTGAATGGAAAACATTGACGAGGTGCTGAAAGAGATCCTGTCGGCATCTGTGGAACGCAGCCAACGGGCTTAGAAATTAAACCTTTTCCATTTGGTTTCCATCCTACAATAACTTCTCCATCTCACCTGAGATTGATGATCATCGCCCGGGGAAAATCAACCTAGGAAAATACCTTCCGAACTGCCGTCGAGGCTTTTTTTTCCAGCCGTGACGAACGTAAAATCTGGTTCCTTGCAATCAGTTTGTCATCAAGTACTAATATAATAAATCCTTGTGGTTTGAGCTCCTGGAGGAACCTGGAGGGCGTCGAGCTGCTCGTTCTGAGAGAGCTGTTTAGGAAACTATGATAATGACATTAACTTGATGACTATGTAATGTCAGCCAGTGATTTAAATCTACGCTGGATTAAGAAGTGCCAAAAGTATGTGGACACCCTTCCTAATAATTGAGTTTAGGTCTTGTAGCCACATCCATTACTAACATGAGTATAAAACCTCTGAGCTACCACTACCCTACAAACCAAGTTTGTCAGCCCATGTCTTAATGGACCATGCATATCATTTATTTCATATAAAGTGTTTATACACCTGTGGACGATAGGTGTGGCTGTTCTCCTAAAATCTGAATAATTAGGACAGGTAGGAGAGGTGGAGGGGTGTCCACATACTTTAATACTTTGTCACATAGAGTACCTCAGAAAGTTCCTTTATGTCCGTTGAGACCTTGCCGAGTCTGTGTGATCAGGTACTTCTTCTAAAGATGTTTTCTCTGTGTGTAACTGCTTCTCTCTGTCTCGTTTTTGTCCTTTTAGGGGTCGGTAGGACTTATCGGAATCCTGGGTGTTGTGGGCCCCCCTGGGGACAAGGTAAAGTAGCTTCTCTAACACTGTCAGCCAGTGTGCACATGGACGTTTGCGGCTTTTGTCTAAAAAGTTGGGATCTGAGGTCGAATTTCAGCTGTGTTATCGACCGGCTGGGCACCCACACACAGGCACGATTGGCTGTGCCTGCACGAGGGGCAAAAGATGGAAAAATGTATCACTACTGTACAACAGCGGCCCCTGCTGTCTGTTTGAGGCGTCTGCACTTGCAGTGGATGATTCTGAATGAAAACATAAGCCATTTACATTTACATTTACAGCATTTAGCAGACGCTTTTATCCAAAGCGACTTACACAATGAGCTTAACACGATGAGCAATTGAGGGGTAAGGGTCTTGCTCAGGGACCCAACAGTGGCAACTTGGTGGTGGCGGGGCTTGAACCGGCAACCTTCTGTTTACTAGTCCAGTACCTTAACCACTGAGCTATCACTGGCCCCCACTGAGCTATCACTGGCCCTACCTGAGCTATCACTAGCCATTATTATTAGTCCAGTACCTTAACCACTAAGCCAACATTGCAAATGTTAAAATGAGCATCATCAATCGGTGATGCATCGACGACTGAATAAACGGCCACATTACCTTTTTGACGAATGCCAAAAATGTCACACACATGGATAAACAGAATCCATGCAGGACATGCAGGCTAATTGGCAAACATCACAAGCTGAGAAGACTTCAGAGTCCTTAAAGTTCTCACCATCAAAACCTATAACCTATAAACGCCTGGTCCATTAAAAAGCTATTCGGATTACAACCCATCGTCCAGGTCCTAAATCTGAACCCAGAAGACAATACCATCATGGTCTGTTTGAACTTTTTGTTTCATATTTTTGTACCTCTGTTGTTTTTACAGGGTGATCGTGGTCCATTGGGTCCATTGGGTCCATCAGGGGAGAAGGGTTCAATGGTAAGACCTCTAAACAATACACAAACAAACCAAAACTGACCGGTCATCAATAGACTGAGCTTCCTCAGTTGACTAGTACTAAATACTAGAGGCTTTTAAATGGAACTATACTTAGGGACCATTTAAGGGAGGCTCATGATGCCTGATGATACTCACCCCACCATTACAATAGCAGGCAACAAAACAACAGTTTAATGCCTGATCCAGTGTTGGATTTGGTTGATCCAGTGGTTTGATTTGGATTTGATCGATCCAGTGTTGAATTTGATCGATCCAGTGTTGAATTTGGTTGATCTAGTGTTGGATTTGGTTGATCTAGTGTTGGATTTGGTTGGATTTGGCTGATCCAGTGGTTGGATTTGACTGATCCAGTGGTTGGATTTGACTGATCCAGTGGTTGAATGTGGTTGATCCAGTGGTTGGATTTGGTTGATCCAGTGGTTGACTTTGGTTGATTCACACAGCTTCAGTCTCCTGTATTTAGCTCCGATTCATTGTTGCTTTGTTGCATTGATCCTTCAGCGTTGAATTGCTGTCTTCAACCTTTTCACAGCGACACTTTGGTGTACACTACCCCACCACTGAGTTTGAGTCTTGGTGGTGCCACCAGGCTGGTCCTGTTGAGGCTGGATGAGGTTTGGAAGCCTGACCATTAACGAGCAGATGCTGCTGAGGTGCACAGGGAGATTGAGTATATCTAAAAGGGACAATACAAGAAGGGAAGACATGGTTTTGCAAAATGTAAGTGACGTGTCTCCGGCTAGTGTGAACGTAGGGTTGGGCAGCTTCGTCCTGCACTACCACACCTTGATACTGACAGTATTGGTTGATACCGTATGTTTTAAATATCGCTGTATATTGTCTGATTATCGGCACATACCTTGTCTGAACTGTTCTCATTGGCTGATGTGAAGTAACTCTTGTCTGTTTATGATTTAAGGGATACCCAGGCTTGCCAGGAGGCCCTGGAGACTTTGGCCCTCAAGGTCCACAAGTAAGTCTCAATGCCAATTATTAAGCATTACATGCACACCAAGTGATAATCCTGGTCATTTTCAGATTTCAATCAAGTGTCTGATTTAATTGAAGTCCTCTGTGGCCAAACGTATTTGGACACCTGACCACATTTCAAAAACAAATGGTATTACAATTTTCCACCAGGTGGATTCTTACACAGACCGTCGAGGTGCTCGGCCAGGTTGATAGCTCAGCTGAAATTCAAACTCAAGTAGTGTTCCAACCCCAGTATATCAATCATTTAGACCTAGTAGTAATAGATGTGGCTGACACAACTGAACTCAATAATTAGAAGGGTTGTCCTCATACTTTTGGCTATATGGGTCATTATGTGACATTATGTGATGTCATGCATCTTTTTTATCTTTTTTTTAGGGCCCATCAGGTCCCAGGGGTAGCGCAGGTGTTTCTGGAACAAAAGGAAGAAGGGTAAGTGATGGACCCAGGACTTGGGTACAGCATTCGGTCATTTAAATCAGTGTGGTACTGCCCCTTTGTAGAGGGCATTATAAGACTAGCACCTGGTCGAATCAGCCTCAAACCAGCACTGGGAGCCAAGTCAAGCTGGTTTTAAGTACTGGTTTCAGGAACCTGCAAGTAATCACTATAAACGAGTGCATGTGGAGGAACCCGGGACTGCAGCAGGAGTCATGTGTTGGCAGTTTTGCACAATGTATGATGCCGCTAGAGCTCTTCGTGCCAAGTCTCCCTCCATTTGTCTTTCACTGCATGCTCGGAATGTGTAAATAAAGGATTAAAATAAGTGGAACCATCACAAGCTTTGCTAGTCTTGCATTAAGCTGGAGATCAGATCTTGAATCACTGACCCTGGGGAACACAGGTCTGACCCCTTGTGGTCAGGATGACCGGGCAATCTCGTCGTTTCCTCAGGCGTGTGGACGTGGACCAGCCTGTAACAAACTAGGATGAGTGTACGATCGCTTGTGGTAAACAGTTGACGTCCAGGTGGCGGTGGGTCATGATTTACGAGGCACGATTGAACTTTCCTACATATCCAGGATGATTTATGGTCAGACTGCTGTGCTCTTACCTCAACTGTAGTCAGCCAGGACTTGTTCGGTGTCCTACACGTCTTCTCCTGGAGCTTCGGGGCTTATTAAGGTTGGGAAATACAGCCGTCTGACTGACTGATTGATCTTGTGCACCTGAGGAACCTCTGAGGAACATAATCTGGTGTCTACAGTCTTTTGGACAGTGACCTGTAGAGCAGAACCTAAACCATTCAGCCAGGCATGGCTCTACGAAGAACTGTGTGTGTTCATGCATTTGTGTTTGACTGGTTCTGTATCATGTAGGGAAAGTTTAGTGGTCCATCCAGGTCAGGAGCTCTTGTACTTATGACCTGCTGAAGCAGATGACAAGAGCGTTCAGCTGAAATATGTTATTAGTGAACTGAATTTAAAGTGGCTTAGGGGGTAGCACTGTCCTCTCACAGCGAGAAGGTCCTGGGTTTGAGGATATTTTCTGTGTGGAGTTTGCATGTTCTCCTGTGATGTTAAAATCCCAATTAACAAACAAACAAAGCATGTTCTCCCCTTGTCTAAATGGGTTTCTTTCGGGAGCTCCAGTTTCCTCCCACAGTACAAAGATGTGTGTGTGTTTGCACTGTGATGGACTGGTGACCTGTCCAGGGTGTTTCCTACCTTTCACCCACTGAACTGGTCCCACCGTGACCATGAATAGGCTACATTGGTGGTAAAAGTGGTGTATTAATAGACTGAATTTAAACTAGTGTGAATACACCATAATAGCTTACGGATTATAAGACGCTCCTGGGTGAAACTCGGTGGATATTTGTGGTCGGCAATTCAGTGGCTATATAAAATAAACTTTCAGGATTACCCAGGATGCTTTACTGACTTGAGATTTTTGCACTTGGGTGGCACAGCGGTCTAACATGCTACATGGCACACAACTGCATTTTGATATAAAATTAACAATAACTCGACAGTAAAACACCAATAGCAGGATTAGATTGCTGCGCTTCTAAATTTGGTCAAGCAGCTTCTTACAGCCGGCTAGTCGACTTAAATTACACTTTCTTAATTTGGATTAAAAGGCTGTTAAATTGTGTTTTGAACATATAATTGCACATAGCAATCATATACAAGTATACAAATATTATTATTATTATTATTATTACTATTATTATTATTATTACTGTTATTCATATGATTATTATTATTGCTATAATTACTATTAATATTATTATTACTACTATTATTACTATTATTACTACTATTATTACTATTATTACTACTATTATTATGATTAATATGATTATTATTTCTATAATTACTATTAATATTATAATTACTACTATTATTGTTGTTATTATTATTTATATGAATATTATTATTATAATTATTACTAATATTATTATTAATCTAAATACTTTTATTTTTATTATTATTCATATTAATATGACTATTATTAGTATAATTATTACTATTATTATTATTAATGTAATTACTTTTATTTTTATTATTATTAATATTAATATGACTATTATTAGTATAATTATTACTATTATTATTGTTGTTGTTATTATTATTATTACTATTATTATTAATAATATGATTATTTTTATTATATAATTATTACTATTATTATTGCTATTATTATTATTATAATTATTACTATTATTATTGATGTTATTATTACTATTATTAGTACTGTAATTACTATTAATATTATTTCAGTAATATTAATATTATTAATAATATTATTATTAATATTACTATTATTATTAATAATAATAATAATATTATTACTATTATTATTATTATTACAGTTATTATTATTATTTAATGGAGTATAGGACGATCCTGGATGAAACTGGCTGCTTGTGACCTTTCATGATAAGTCTAGTGAAAGTTGACATTTCCACTAGACACGCCTAAAAAACGTACCACTACATGTGGGTTCCAGTCGTGCTACCATCGGCTGTGTGTCTGTCTAGCGCTCCATGTTTATAGCATCATTAGCTATCTAACTTGTGATCGCACAGGAAGTCTTCAGGAAGTGTAGCGTTCCCATAAGTCAGTATAGACACACTGGTCCACATGGTAGCCATTTTCCTAAACGCACAACCTACACATGCATGTTTAGATCAGGCATGATGTTGTGGCTTCCTGTTTACCTCCTTTACATATGAGTCGTAAATAATATAGGACTCATATAAGGAAGGAATCGTGCTCTGTTGGTCTGGGAATCGTTTCTGGGAGCTTTCCCAGTAAAACATCAAAGATTATTATTTTTTTTTGCTCCTGTATTTAGGGGTCTCCACAGTGGTTGTGGCAGACTTGGCACAGTTTTTATGTCGGATGCTTTTCCTGACACAGCCCTCCTATTTCTATTCAGGCTTAGGACTGGCATTGATTGCACACTGACCAGTGTGCCTCCCAATAGGATACTGGGAACTGACAAAATTGGGGTGCATCATGGACTGTGTGTACTGAGGTGAATTGTTAAAAATCAGGAATGAAGAAAGTTAAAACAAGTAAAAGCTTTTATCTTCTTTCATCTTCTCTCTTTATGTCTGTCAGGGGCCGAGAGGAGCTGATGGGCCACCAGGAGAGCCAGGACTCCAGGGTCTCAAGGTACCAGCTCTTAGCTTCATACCTGACACCCACATCACAAATAATGAGGTTGTTTTTGACACTTATACACTGACAATAACACAAATATGTTATAAACACACTGAAATATCAATAAAACCTGCACTTTAGTTTTACTTCTTTATTGTTTCTTTACACTTCTTGGTCTTGGAATACCGTATTCCTTAGCGAGGTCAGTACCGGCGCATTCACATGAAAAGTGACAAAACAGCTTTTGCGCTGCTGTGTCGTTATTTCCTATGAAGTTTGATGGCGGTGCACGAAGCTTACCGTGACTTATTGTAGTAAAACAGCGAGTGAGGAATGTGATTAGTGGAGGAACTTATGAGCAGTAATAATGAAGAGAAGTTTAGTGCTCCTGTCTCCTTCTTTTACTACATTAAACCACGTTAAGCTTTATTTTCAACCAGAAGCGTTTTAGACTCTGGGAGAAGCTGATTCTGATTCTCACCATTTCTCAGAAGCTCGAGCTGTAACACAAGTTTAAAAGTGAAACAGGGAGGAAAATCCAGATAAACACAGATACACGTGGAGCTGTAACCCTGGATCTGACGCTTATTCCACCCTAATGCAGATTCAGCTCAGATTCACACTTTGATTACGTTTTACCACACTGCTCAAGCCGAGCGCTGAACAAAGTTTTAGCTTTAAGGGAACAAATTTCTTTATGAAGGGAGTCGAGTTTCAAAGATTTTGAGATCATGAAGAAGGAGGCACGTGCTAGTCTGCAGTCCTGCTCAGCCAGCGAGTTGGTCAGACGAGCAACAGGGGCCGCCAGAGTGCATAAGCCACAACCACTGCTAACAGGGGTAATAAATCAATTATTGTAAAGAAATTATACGCTTTCAGCTTTGCAGCAGTTTAGAGAAGATCGTTTCCTGTTCTGGCATCAAAGCAAGCTCTATAAAGCCATGAAGAAAAGCTCGGTTTTTTGGGTTTTTTTTTTAATGCATTTTCTCCTCATTTTCCTCCTGATTTAGCGCACTCAGTTTTGTCTTCCGCTGCTGAGAGATACCAGATTGCATCCGAGGAGAGCACGTCGCTGCACACGCCTCTACCGACACGTGTACAGCCCTCCTCTTCTCGCCCCTGCATTCTGCACAGGCGTCTCTTCCGCCAATGAGGGTCCTTACACAGCGTATGAAGAAAACAACCACCCACACATAGTCCGGCCCCCACCCTGCAGATACGGTGGCCAATTAGTATCTGCTGCAGGCACTGCCAATTATGGCCGCTAGATGGCGCCCATCCGACCGGTGGCAACACAGTGTTTCGAACCGGGGAGTTCAGTGGCTCAGTTATAAGAAACTCTAATGGCCTGCATAGAGGCCTGGAAAATATATATGCTTCCAAATTATGACTGAATTGGGCACAAATTCCCACAGACATACTTTAAAGTCTTGTGAAAAGCCTTCCCAAATGATCACAGAGGTCACTCTACTTTAATAGCATTTAGTTTGAACTAGGATATCTGATAAGCTCAAGACCATTCAGATTAAATGAGGCAGTGAAATGATCAGATCTCTGTATCTTTACAGGGGGAGAAGGGGGACATCGGCAAGAAAGGAGCTCCGGGGTTCATCGTAAGTCCTGCAGCGTCAGGCTGCACAGTGTGGACTGTGTTAAATTGTCTAATTTATGTTTTTTTGTCAAATTTGAGGTATTTTTTATATATTTACATGTTTTATTATAGGGCAAAGCTGCAAGTCCAGGGAAACGAGGCTCTGCAGGACCACCAGTAAGTAGGCAGTATGACCAGTAACTGGTAAACTGCTTAAAAACTGCATTTTATTCCACTTAGTTGTCATAAATTTAAAAGCCGTTATGGGGGGTAGCAGGCAAGTACAAAGACATGCAGTCAGGTCAATTGGAGCTACTAAAAACTGCCCCAAGTGTGTGTGTGTGTGTGTGTGTGTGTCTTGTGATGGACTGGCGAGTTGTCTGGTGTGTTTCCTGTCGTGTTTCCTGGTGTTTACCCTGACCATGATATAGTGGTGATGAAATTGACACTTAATCTTAAAACATCTGCTAAATGTCCATAATATCACTGTAATAAACTTTATTTTCCCGTCTCCCTTCAAATCGCCTCTTGCTGCTCCATCAAGCTCACAGCGCCCTCTAGTGACACAAATCGCACTCGCTCTGTGTACACACGTATCTTTCCACAAGCATCAAGCTCTCATGGACTTATATAATAATTATAATAATATAATATTATCAATTTCATACCCTGTTAGCAGTGTACTTGCCTGAAGCATCTGAACTCGGTTCAGCAGGGAGTCCGCAAACTTTTGGCCGTATCATCAATTGCTAGGGTGGCCACATTCATAGTCCCCAAAAGGAGGACGTCATACCAGGAACAGGGGGACATGATACTGCAACACACAGAATGAAACTGTAACCCATATCACAGAGTTTTTGACCAATTTAAGCAAGAATTCTATAACAAATTACTGTTTTACTCACCAAATGTTGTGGGCGAGCATTTGTTTTGACATGTACCTGAGCCAATGACAGATAATATTGATCAAAAATGTAACCAGTTCACTCCAAAAGGAGGATTTTTAAGTGTCCGTCCTAGCGTTGCATGGGCGGAGGGCTGGCAGCTGAAAAACTGGACTGTCCGACCTAAAGCCGGACGGCTGGCCACCCTAATCTGGTCCTGATTCAGCTGGAACTGGAACTGATCTTCATCTCAAAGTCAAATTAGTTTTTATAATAAAAAGATCATTTTTACAAGAGTTGCTTTCGATACCAGTGTCCACCGCACGCTGTAAACGTAAACACAGGATGTTTGATATTTTATGATATTTTTATGACTAACTAAATTGTTGTGATTAAAACTGCTGCTGTGTTTTTATTTTGCAGGGGGTCGTTGGTCCTCCAGGCAGTTCTGGTGAAAAAGGTCCTCATGGTGAACCTGTGAGTGTTCTCATTCATCCATAAAATTTTTTTATTATTATTATTATCATTATTATTAAACACCTAACATACACTGATCAGGCATTACTTAACCACCACCGTTCTAATATTGTGTTGGCCCCCCCTTGTGCTGCCCTATACGCAACAAACTGTGATGCACTGTGTATTCTGACACCTCTCTATCAGAACCAGCGTTAACTTCAGCAGTTTGAGCTACAGTAGCTCGTCTGTTGGATCGGACCTTGGCCGCCCATGATCCTGTCGCCGGTTTACCACTGTTCCTTCCTTGGACTACTTTTTATAGATACTGACCACTGCAGACCGGGAACACCCCACAAGAGCTGCAGTTTTGGAGTTGCTCTGACCCAGTTGTCTAGCCCTTGCAATTTGGCCCTAACATCAAGTTTGAGGGTAAAATGTTCACTTGCTGCCTAATATCCCCCCCCCCCCCCCCCCCCACACACACACACACACACTAACAGGTGCCGTGATGAAGAGATAATCAGTGTTATTCACGTCACCTGTCAGTGGTCATAATGTTATCTGCCCACAGTGCAAATGCCTCGACCGGTCAGCATATGCCACACTTGCCCCAGTGATGAGTAACCCTGTTCCAGCTATCGTCCTTCCCCATATAGGCACACACCCAACCGTGTGTCGGTGTAGGCTCCCGGCTCTACAGCTGGAGATCTCAGCACTGGTGGGCTTGTGTGTTGCACCACTCTTGAAATCATTTCTAAGCAACTTCAGGTCCCAGCTTGTGAGATGGAACAGTGGTCTCTTCAGTCAGGATCTCTGTTGTCTCTGTTTGTCCGACAAGCTGAACCTTCATCTGTTACTCATCCAACTTGAATAATTATCTAATGAGTATCTGATAATTCATCTTTAATATTAGCTTGATCGTGGTCAGGAGCACTATTGGTATCTCAGCGGTTTAGGTGTTGGACTAGTAATCAGAAGGTTGGTGGTTCAAGTCCCTCAGTTGCTTGATGTAAGTAGATTTGAATAAAAGCGCCAGCTGAATGCTGTAAATGTGATTTGAGTTGGTTTGTACATCCCTGAACAACCGGACTGGATGATTAAAGCCTGGGCTCCTGTTTGTTATGCAATGCTACAGTCCAGCGTAAGAGACAGACCAGTGACATGGTCAGGTGTCCAAATACTTTTGACCATAGAGTGTGTGTGTTCCGTTTCTCGATGTGATGGAATGCACGTCTCTTACAAGAGGATGGAAACGTTTGACTGTAACTGGAGTGTTATTATTACCAGTGGCACTCAGCTTTGCCTCCAGGGCATTTCACAAGTTTGGTGTGTGTGTGTGTGTGTGTGTGTGTGTGCGATATCAGCTAGTCTAAACATGTAATCAGTCAGACGGGCCCCCGTTGCTCCCGGCGCTGTAAAAACACTCGCAGCCGTTTGATGTGGCCACGCTGATTCTGTTTTTCCATTCTTTCATGTGTACAGTGACTGACAGATTGCTTTAGCTAGCATTCACATACATCTATATCTTACACACACACACACACACACACACACACACTCACTCACACACACACACACACGTTACCCTGGGTCACATCTCTCAGCACACATTAATAGCAGTATGTTCTGGAGGTGTTGCTGGGTTACAGAATTCAGATCTTCATCAGCTGGTGTTTTTCTCTCTCTCGTCAGGGAGCTAAAGGGCCACCGGGGGAGCCGGGAGCCGACGGAGAGCAAGGACCCGAGGTAACACACAACACTCAGGTTGCCAGGTGATTCAAAGATCCTACAAGACCCTGGTGTAAAGCATGTGAAAACTGGACTCTGATGCATTAGGAACGTTTTCTGGAACAATTAACCACACTTTATTATCTGACTGATGTCAGAATACATCATTCTTGCATGCTAGCTTTATATTACAGCATATTCTGAGCTGTGTGCTAGCTCTGTGGCAACAGTATGGGGAACACCCTCTCTTGTTTTATCACAAATCAAGCTCTATGAAAGAAGTCGTCTGGCCTAAACGAAGCACCTTGTATTTAACACCTATCAAGAGCCAGGCCATACCAGTCAGCATCAGCTGCTAACCCCTTGTGGCTATTTGGAATAGAATTCCCACAGTCATGTTCCAAAATATAATAAATCGAGGGGACCAACTTAGTATTTAAATTAATGCCGATGGGTTTGAAACGAGCACGATCTGAGCACAAACATTTGGTCACGACTGACCAAAAGCCTGCTGGACATCCCGTCTGCCTACCAGTCGATGTTCCATTTCATCCCAGTAGTGTTCTGTATGGTTGAGGTCAGGCCACCAAACTGGCCACTCTGGGTGCCACCCAGCTGATTAAATTGCTTGTACTCACTAGATCTAAAATATTTGCTGTATTTTTTACACACCTGTGTTTCTCCCAAAGGGCTCTCCAGGACCTGAAGGAGAACAGGGAACTGCTGGAGAACCTGGCGCCAAGGTGAGGACTCCTTAACCCCAAATTATTTTTACTGTCATGAAATATATCTACAGTGTTTACCCATGATGCCCTTCCTGACCGACCCTCTGTATTTAGTCCGGGCTTCGGACCTCCCAGCAGCTCGGCTGATCAGCCATCATCCTCCCTCGCTCAGACGGAGCCAATCGTGTCTGTGTAGGCGCCCAGCCAGCTGATGGATTTGAGATTCAAACCTCAGATCCCAGCAGTAGTGGGCTAGCATAGCTCGGCAAACCGGGACTGTCGAGGGCCAAACAGGGTCAACATTTTATAAACAGGATAAACAAGAGAGTGGATAAAGTGTAAAAGGAAAATATACTTAAGTAGGCCACATGAGCTACATGTTGCAATGCATTCTGGGAGTTGTAGTATCAACAGTGTGCGTCCAGCGGGCAGATATAATTGTACCTCAGGCTGGATGTGACCCGCGGGCCTTGAGTTTGACGTGTCTGGTTTAGTCTTGTAATGAAATATTAACATTTATTTAGCTGGGCAGCTGTAACCTAGTGGTTAAGGTACTGGTCCAGTAATCAGAAGGTTGCCGGTTCAAGCCTCACCACTGCCAGGTTGCCACTGTTGGGCCCTTGAGCTAGGCCCTTCGATAAAAGCATCTGTTAAATGCCAAAAATGTAAATGTACTAAAAAGATGAAAGACGTTTGACTTTAATGTAAAATAGTTCATCAAAACCAAACACAAAACGAAATATACTTAATAAAAATGGTGACAATCTGGTCCCACTGTGGTTTACAAGATGTAACGTAAAGCCTCCACGTTCGTGTGCAAGTTTATTTCGTGTTTGTGCCTTTTTAAATGTGTTGATTTTTATTATTATTATTATTTTTCTCCGCAAAAAAACCTGAAGTAAAAGACCACGCCCACCTGTCACTTCCTGAACCCACTGATTAAAAACCAGTGACTTCACCTGCTGGTCTTACAAACCATTTGATTTTGTAACTAACCACATGAAAGGAACCCAAAAGGGGACTGGATCAGAAAGCTTCCGACTTGCACAAAGTAGCTCTGTAAAGACGTAAAGAAAAGCTCGGTTTAATGAAACTCCAGTGTCCTGCACAGAGCCCTGACCTCAGCTTTGGACTGAACTGGAACATCGACTGATACTTGGAAACGTGAAACAGCTAAACTTTAGGTGTGTTTGTAATGAAACTGGTGCCCTTGGTGACGTTGTTTGACATTTGGATGCCTCCCTTCTGTTTCCTTCAGGGTGAAGTTGGACCGGTGGGTCCGGAAGGGGAACAAGGACAGGAAGGTGTTCGGGTGAGTCCACACTCATTCTGTCCACTCCTCAATCCACACACGAAATCCTACACAGTGTGTTTGAAATAGTAGCCTCGTCGTGGGTGTTTGGGACACGGCAGCTCTGTGATGCTCTGTATCCTAGTTTTTTTTTGCCCCGGAAGCCCCCTTATCCACACCTTTGGCAGATTTAGGGGGGCTGCAGCCCCTTTCTTATGCCTGTGCACACACACACACATAGGAGGGATCTTCAAAAAGTTTCCGCACTTTTATATTGTGGTTATAAGCGATGAGCGTGGGAGGAGGAGTAATTGGTCGTGTCTGAAAGACTGAGAGACGCTTATAGTCCAGATTTAGCTCCATCTGATTTCCACCTTTTGGACGCTGAAAGAAGCTTTAAAGGGAAGAAGATTTTTATGTGATGATGATGTGAAAGCAGCGGCGCATCAGTGGCCACGAGCTCAACCAAACACATTA
Organism: Trichomycterus rosablanca; assembly: GCF_030014385.1. Classification (NCBI taxonomy): domain Eukaryota; kingdom Metazoa; phylum Chordata; class Actinopteri; order Siluriformes; family Trichomycteridae; genus Trichomycterus; species Trichomycterus rosablanca. Next base: position 26,601,063 of record NC_086006.1, on the reverse strand, counting down.
AAAATTTGGTACGATGCTGGAAAAATGCACCGGGAGGCGAAGATGTAGAAATGTGATGGAGTTTGTTTGTGAAATTCTTAATAAATAGAGTTTTAAAAAGTGCGGAAACTTTTTGAAGATCCCTCGTAAATCTATACCGTAATTACATATTCCTTTGATATTGCATTAGAGAGCCGATGACCTACAGAAAGTGATTCTGATTCTTTATTCCAAACCTCTCAGGGGCCTCCAGGTCCACCAGGAGAAGACGGACCTCAGGGAAAGGACGGGCCGAAGGTCAGCCAGCGTTCTTCTTTTCACCTTTTGTTTGCGCCAGTTGGGATCGTCGTTGGGTTCATGATTTTTGTTTTTCTTCTCCAGGGTGAATCAGGTGACCGTGGACCGATGGGAGAGTCCGGAGAAAGGGCTGAGGCTGGTGAACCTGGATCTCCGGGACTACCTGGAGAACCTGGTGTGAAAGGATTCCCTGTGAGTAAAGGACAGCCCCCAAAACCATGTATTAATATATAAAATATTATCTACAAAACGTAATAAGATTAAATAATGATGAAAATGCACCAGATTTGAAATAGGTTTTTTTTTCATTAGGGACCAGAAGGAAAACAAGGACTACCTGGCAAACGGGGACGTCATGGGAAAAAGGTAAAGTCTGTGGAACCTTAGCGGTGCCAGTCCAGCTAATCAGTTTGAATAAAGGATCTAGTCTAAAGCTGTAAAGCAAAATAAAAATAGACGTAGGAGACGCTCAGGTGGTGCAGCAGTCTAACACGCTGGCCAGCACCTAAGTTCAGGTCTCAGTGGTGCTATCGCTATTATTTAGGTCTTTCACCACCTACCGTGCATAATAGTGAAAAAAGATTCAGGGAATCGATGTAAGGCAAAGCTGCAAGCCACTGTTAATGTGTGAGACCTCGGAGCCCTCAGACAGCATTGCATGAGAAATTATCATGCTACTGGGATAAATGTAGCCAACTGGGCACGGAAAACCGTCGTCACTTAACACAGTCCGCCGCTGTAATGTAAGCAAGAATTGTAACTCTGTTACACAAAGAGAAAGACGTTCATCAATCCTATGCAGAAACACACATGGTCCCATGGTGCATCAGTACCTGCATACGTGTGAGGGTACCGTTGACTCAGAGGTGTATTTTGGGATTTTAGATGCACATGTTGCCATCAAGGTAAAGTCCTTGGTTACTTTAGCAAGGCGATGCCAGACCTCATTCTGTACATCCTACAACAGTGTGGCTTTATAGACACAGAGTGCATGTGCTTGACTGGCCTGCCTGCAGTCCAGATCTGTCAATTATCAACAATGTATGTGCAGCATGGACAGGAGAATCAGACAACTGTGACCACAGACTGAAGTCTCGTATCGAGCAAGAATAGAGAATGAAAATGGGGTTTTTATATCAGGTTTTTTGTATGAAACTCTGTGGGATGTAATTTCCACATATTTACTACATATTTTCAGTGATTTTATATTAACGCTTAATTAGTTTCTGTTCCTCCATATGAATTTAGATGGATTTTGCTTGATGTAATTCACCACTAAAATTTCATTTACAATTCTATCCCCTGTTGTTTTGTATCAGGGTGACCGAGGTGCTCCGGGTCAAGCGGGTGAAATCGGTTCTCCTGGAGAAAACGGACAGATCGGAGAGAGAGGATTAAAAGGAACTCGTGGAACTAGAGGACCAGCGGTTGGTGCTTTTTTCCTTCTTAAATAGTTTCTCTCTCTCTGCTTCTATTCATTTTGATTTTCTTGTAAATGTGTCGGACCTAGAACTGCACCTTGTGGTACTCAAAACTTAGTAATCTTGTTTTTTATTCTATTTTTTCATTTTTTCTAACCGTCTAATCATATCCAATTACCCAACTGTACCTTCTCTACTGCTACAGACACCAAATCTGACCGACAAGGGCCGTAACTAACACACGCCCCCTCCGACACATGTACAGTCACCAACCGCTTCTTTTTACCTGCATCCTTGCCACGGTCACTCTCGGCTGCTCATCTGGGTTTTTGGTCTGTTGGTCCTGGATGCTCTAAAGCTGCTTTGAGACGATGTCTACTGTAAAAGCGCTCTATAAATAAATTTGACTGGACTCGATGCTGTGAACCTCGGCTAATTCGTCGTCCGTTCTCTAAAAGTGCTTTAATAATAAACATTTGCTTTGATCTGTTTAAAAGCCATTACATTATACAAGCGGGGCTTTTAAAACGACGGTCTCTGATCTCGTTGATGTTTAGCTGATAAAATGCACCAGTCTCAACATTTGGACTCCAATCAAAGACTCCTAATGGGGTGTTCCGTCTTTTTTCCCTTCAGTCCGTCCATTAAGACCGTTAGCGAGCCGGACGCTAATCCTTTTCATCTGTACAGACTTTACAAGGTCGATGACTTCAATCCATCTGCTGCTTTCATTAAACCAGACGTTTCGATTCAGTGTCCCGATATTTTAGGAACTTGTTTTGAACCCAACATGATGTGTAGAGTTAGTTTTAATGACTTAGCCAGACGTTTTCAGTAGCTGACAGGAGTTTTGCTTCATGCTATGTTTTGTCTGTCGTGTGTGTGTGTGTGTGTGTGTGTGTGTGTGTTATGCTCGTTACTTTCAGGCTCAGCCGGGAGTTATGGGGGCGCAGGGGGAGCCGGGAATGGACGGGTACACAGTGAGTTCCTTTTGCTTTCACTGAAAACAAACACACAGTAAGTGCTAATGCTAAGCGCTAATGCTAAGCGCTAATGCTATCATTCAGACGAAATGCCTGCAGAGTTCCTGCTCAGCACGCCAGATCCATAAAACAGAGCCTTTATGAAACAAAACATTATTCTCTATTGCTTTCACTATACGATCAAAAGTATTTGGACACCTGAACATGAGTTTGCTGGACGTCTAATTTTAAAAACAAATGCTATTAAAACAGAGTGACCGCTATATGATCTATTCAGATATAACAACAGCTGCTCTTCTGAAAAGCCTGCTCACAAGACTTTGAAGTATGTCTGTGGGAATTTGTGCCCATTTAGTCGGAAGATGACAGCATCTGTACGGCTGGGCACTGACGCTGCTCAATAAAGGTTTAGTCGATGTTCCGGTTCATTCCAGAGCTGTTGAGTGGGGCTGGGGTCAGGGCTCTGTGCAGGACACTGGTGCACAGGGGCACAGTCATGCTGGGACGGAAAAGGGCCTTCCCTAAACTGTTGCTGCAAGGTCAGAAGCATTAAAGGGTGTCCAAATACTTTTGTCCATATAGTGTATTTACTCATTTGCTCACACTTACATGTTTGGCACTTATGCATGCTTGAAACCAAAGGAAACCCATGGAGACACAGTGAGAACATGCCAAACTCTTCACCAACAGGACCCATAATGACATGCGGCTTGGAAATATCACCTCCTGATTGCCTTCAAAATTAACGATGTAACGTAGTCAGTCTGCTGCTAAAATCGGAGAACCTGCAGGAAACCCACGCAAAGATGGAGAACGTGCTAAAGTCCTTACAGTCACAGTGACCAGAGGTGTGCTGCCGCAAAGCTGTCATGCCATGGTAGTAGCCCACATCCTCCAGACCCAGAGTTCTAGTTCTCAGACTGGAAGAGTCCATGGTTCTGTGTTCTAATCCACTCTAGCTGATTCCTGGTTTTGAGCATGGTAATCTTAGGCTTGTGTGAGGCTGCTTAGCTACTAAATGAATTGCAGTTGCTTTAATAGTTCTCGATTTAATGGAATTATTTCCCATCTTTCTGACATCAGGGTCACGCCGGGATGCCAGGCCCACCCGGTCCTCCAGGACCGAAAGGTGAAAAGGTAATTAGCGAAACGCTGACCTGACGTTCATGAATACCGTGACTGTATTGTGAGCACACATGACTTGTGTGTGTGTTTCTATTTTTAGGGTTATCCAGGAGACGACAACAAGACTCCGGGACCGCCGGGGCCCTTAGGTGAACCAGTAGGTCTAGATCTCCTTACACCTCCTACCATAATACATAATACATATGACATTCTCTAATCATACCCATGTCTTGATGTACGTTACATCACTTCCTGTCCTTTAAACGGACAAAACCTTGGCTCGGCTGATCACGGGGGGCTTCACGAGGGCATACACTCATCAAGCACTTTATTAGGTACACCTGTCATTGTTTGAGCTACACCTACAATACAGATGAAATTTTTGGGTATACAATTACTGACTGTTACTAGTCTGTTGCTCTGTACACTTGGCGGCCCCCTCTACCCCGTTTATCAGTCAAAAAGTGCCCCCCGCTGACCAGGTATTACAAGGTGGTGGATCGTTCTCAGCACTGCAATCAGACTAACGTGACGATAACATGTGTAGCAGGTACAGCAGCGTTGTTGGGATTTTTCAATACTGTTTAAATGTACTGGACTCTTTATAGACCGTTTCAATGAAGGTAAACAATAACAACGCTACTGCGCATGTCTGTTCCTTTCACCTTTCCGGTAGCGCCATTTTTAAACATCCATCCAGCTGTCAACATGACGAGCTCGTACTCTGCGAGTCTCCCGAACACGGAACAAACGCGATATTAGCAGAAATGAATGATAGATCATCAAGTATCTTTACCAGCCGCTTTTAAAAGAATTTAAGAAGTCAGTGTTTTTCCGCTGATTCAAAACGTTTGCCTGAGGTAACATACCTGAGTGTGTTTACACCAGAGAGGCAGTGAAAGCATACCACAGTTTGGACGCATACAATTAATTATTAAAATAATTATTGTGTCATCTCCCCTTTTGTGTCTGTTGAGCTAAGAGCCATTATAATATGATAAAAATATGACAAACCACAGTGAATTACTTATCATCTGAATTAGAACATATTAGCTAATGCTAAAACGATTTTTTTATAGCCTAACTGGAAATACATGAAATATTTTACAGTAAGCACAATGTATTCATAAATAGTTTATTTACTTTTTGTATTACAAAAGTAGAACCATGTTTCTTTACAGGTCTGCGTGTCATTTAATAATTAAGCTAAGCTAATTATTACAGCTAATTAAGCTATTAATATAATTCCATATAGTGACATTTCCCCAAAACATAGTCCTATAAAGTTATGGCTTTTACATCGTATTCTAAGGAAAATGTAAACTTTTTACTGCTTATGTTAGGTTTATGTTTATTCTGTTCTATTAAAATATTAAGCGCCTGCGTATTTTAATACACTTAAGCTAAACGTCAGGGACAAGACACCATGAGAACAGCGTTTAAGTGAGTACATTTGTTTACAATATTTTATTATGAAATAATATATATTACATTTATTATAAGAGTTGATGGTGGTTATCCAGCCGTCTCTATTTACAGCAGCAATCCAAGCGTTTCGCTGTGCGTTCTTTTGGAAATCTGTTCACCTTAATTTCTGAAAGCAAGTTTGTACCTGGCCTGAGGGAACATCCGCCAACCGATCAACATGGTCCTAACTTTAATTTAGACATACTGTCAATAAATCACAACTTAACTAGCGCAAAAGAATTGAAGCAGTTGTGCTCAATCGCTATTGTTCTGAGCGCTGTTTACCACCAAGCGGAGAGTCTTAGGAACATCTACGTCACTTCCTGGACTCATTTGAAACGGTCTATAAGGAACACTGGTCCCCTGGTTGTACTAGAGCTGTCGTCTTACTTCAGACTTTTATCAGTGGACAATTTCTGATCACATGACGCTGTCGGATTTATATTTTGTCAGTAGTTGAATACCAGTTGAGTACATTTCTATGAACACATCAAATAGCTGTACCTAATAAAGTGCTCGGTCAGTGTATATTGAGTGATGCTGAGTGATGCATGATTGGCTGGACTGGGATTCAGCCTCTTGTTGGTCAGTGGATCGCTTCTTTTCACCAGACAGGGGCGGGTATCTCTTGCGGAGAGCCACGCACTGCCGTTTGTGATCAGCCACCCCCATGAAGATGCTTCGTCCGGTCAGTAGAGGCCGCGATCGCCCTGTTCGACAAGGAACCCTGTTTAGACATCGTCCCTCCTCCTACAGGCACGCAGCCAATCGTGTGTCCGTGTAGGCGCCCGGCCGGCCGATAGCAGACCTGGGATAAGTGCCATCAGTGCAGAGACCTCGAGCTCTCGAGTTCGAATCCCACTTCTGACAAATCCAGTTGTTATGTGGTTATTGTGCGTGTTGTACTGCTGTTAGATTGTGTGTGTGTGTGTGTGTGTGTGTGTGTGTGTGGTCAGGGTCCTTCAGGTGAGCGAGGTGAACGAGGAGAACCAGGAGAACCAGGATATCCAGTGAGTCTCATCTTACTCTTAACGTATCATTTCCAAAATCATGTACACACACTCCATATTAATGTGTGTTTGTGTGTGTGTGTGTGTGTGTGTGTGTGTGTGTTTTAGGGGCAAACTGGGGTCACCGGTGCTCGAGGGTCGGCGGGTCAACAGGGGCCACCGGTGAGTACATTATACTAAGCTGACTAGTCTGGTGCAGTGGTAGCTCTGTGGTTAGGCTACTGGACTTGTAATCAAAAGGTTGCCGGTTCATACCTCACTATTGTTAAGTTGCCACCGTTGGGCCCCTGAGTTGAGGCCCTTAACCTTTTGTATTGAGTCATAATTGTAAAAGCATGGAACTGTATAAACCTTGGATTAATGCACTTTTAGGGATTACCTGGGCGGCCTGGAGAGACCGGACCACAAGGAGATAAAGGAACTCAGGTATGAAGTGAGTGTGTGTGTGTGTGTTTGTGTGTGTGTGTGTGTGTGTTATTATTTTATATTGATATTCAGTTTTACAAGTTTGACAGACATATTTACACAGTCTGAATACATTCCTGCGGGCGGTCCGAGACTTGTCCGCTTCGTTGTTTTTATCCGCTGTTTATTTTCATCTGTTTGATTTCTGGTACATGAACTGACTGATACAAGGTCGTGACCTCAAGCTTTAAAATCTCTGTAAGAGAAAATAGAAAGGAGGGAAGCAGGAAAACACAGAATTCTCGTATTTGAGAGAGGACATGAAGCCTCGCACCGTAGCTGGATGTTCTAGGTTTACATTCAACTATTAAGGTAGCTGTGCTGCGTATTGTAGTCGTGGATCGCTTCTTTTTACCTACCAGGAGCGGGGTCTCACAGAGCACAGTGGGTAGCACTGTCGCCTCACAGCAAGAAGGTCCTGGGTTCGATCCCCAGGTGGAGCAGTCCGGGTCCTTTCTGTGTGGAGTTTGCATGTTCTCCCCGTGTCTGCGTGGGTTTCCTCCGGGTGCTCCGGTTTCCTCCCACAGTCCAAAAACAAGCAGCCAGGCTAATTGGAGACACTGAATTGTCCATGATTGTGAACTGATGAGTCTTGTGTAATGAATGTAATTAAAGTGTAAAACATGACGTTAAAATCCTAATAAACAAACACAGAGCGCAGTATCTCGTGCGGAGAGCCACGTCCTGCTGTTGGCGATCAGCCTTCCTACATGCAGGCACTTTGACCGGTCAGTAGAGGCCGCAGTTGCACCAGCGACGAGTAACCCTGTTCAGCTGTCGTTCCTCCCTCTGTGTGGGCGTCCGGCCGGCTGATAGCAGAGTCAGTGCCGAGACCTCATGCTCTCAAGTTTGAATCCCACTGATTGTGTGTATTGTGCCGCTGTTAGATGTCTGATTGACCTCACAGCTATCAACTGACCAGCAAGCTCATGGTCAGGTGTCCACATACCATTGTCCATATGTGCAGACGTCTTGCTGTTATGGAAGGAATGCTACATGGTGCCTTTTAAATGCATGTAAAGCATGTTTCCTAATGTGTGTGTGTGTGTGTGTGTTCAGGGACAACCAGGGAAAAAAGGTGCTCGGGGTCTGACGGGTTTACCTGGTCCGGAGGTGAGTGCCCCCCCATGAGGATTTTCCTTCTAATTGTTAAATTCATGTGTTTTATTGACAACAACTGCAAACAGGTGTAAAAAATCATTTAACATAAAGGCGATTACATACTTCCAGCTTTGCAGCAACAGTTTAGGGAAGGCCCTTTTCTGTTCTAAAATCAAAGCGAGCTCTATAAAGACATGAAGACAATAAACTCCAGTGTCCTGCACAGAGCCCTGACCTCAGCCCCACTCAACAGCTTTGGAATGAACCGGAACGTCAACTGAGGCTTGACCTGCCATACAGATGCTCTTTTGACTGACAGGGCACAAATCCCCACAGACGTGCTTCAGTCTTGTGAGAAGCCCTCTCAGAAGGGTGGGTGGCTGTTCTTCTAGCTAAAAAGATGACTTTATAGGCGCCCAGGTGGCACAGCATGATATTCCGCTAGCAAACCAGCGCAGAGATTCTAAACTCCTCGGTTCGAAACTCGGCATTGCCGCCGGTCAGCTGGGCGCCATCTAGCGGGCATAATTGGCAGTGCCTGCAGCAGACACGGTTCTGCTAGGGCGGGATGATCGTATTATGTGGGTGGGGTCTTCAAACACTGTGTAAGGACCCTGATTGGCAGATAGAGAGGTGCCTGTGCAGAGTGCATAGGTGGAAAAGGGTTCCACTAAGGGCTGCCTGCGGGTCGGAGGAGGCGTGAGCAGCAATATACCCACCTCAACTGCAATCAGGGATCCCCCAGCAGCGGAAGACAGATTGACTACGCTAAATTTTATTTTTGGAATTGGACGTCCGACAAGCTTATGGTCAGGTGTCCAAATACTTTTGATCATATAGTGTATAAACGCCCGCCAGCAACTAAAAAAACCTCAATATTTTTCATAGGTATTAACAATAGTAAACAGACGTGTTTATTAGAGGGAGGTGCAGGTAGGACGTTTTGGAGCCAGTGTTAGGAACGTGAGATTGAGATGGTTTGAGCATGTGCAGAGGAGGGATGAGAGAAGAAGCAGAGGGAGGACATGTAGGTTGGTGGGACAGATGAGGATGTTCAGGATGGAGACGAGTGGTCCAGCCTTGGCTTTTCCTGAGTTCAGGTCCAGGGGCCACTAGAGGGCGCATCATGACCCACTTGTGATTTTTTTGTATAGGTTTTTGGAAGCTGGGTTGTGTTTAATATGTCAGTTGTTTAATGTGCTAATAATGAATGTGTTGTGTGTTTCAGGGGCCTACAGGATTTCCGGGTCCCAAAGGTATGATGGGATATCCTGGGCCTGATGGTCCTCCAGGTTTACCGGGGTTTCCAGGACTGCCAGGCCTAAAGGGTGATGAAGTGAGTTTAAGATCCTCTCTTGCTCTTTTGAGCTCTGTTTCTTTATTCGGCTACTTTCATGTACACTAAATGTCCAAAAGTATTTGGACACCTGACCGTGAGCTTGCTGGATGTCCAGTTTTAAAAACAGTGACCTCTGTGTGACCTTTGGAGCTAGAACAACAGCCACTCTGACTAGAGTGACTAGTTGTGTGCAGAGCCCTGGTCTCAACACTTTTAGGATGAATTAAACTTAAATCGTGAGCCAGGTCCACTCTTTCAACATCAGTGCCTGACCACACTGACATTATTGACTAAATAGGCACAAATTCCCACAGACACTCTCCGAAGTCTTGTCGAAAGGCTACAAAAAAAAGGTTTAGGAATGGGATGTCCAACTGCCTCACGCTCAGGTGTCTCAATACTAATACTTTTGTCCATATAATGTATGTGACCATCGTAACCACAGGTTTGATTGACAGGGTCAGCGTGGTACAGAAGGCATCGAGGGCAGGGCGGGACTTCCTGGTCCACGTGGTGAGATCGGTCTGCCAGGTGCTATTGGAGATAGGGGAGCGCCCGGCGTCCAGGTACAACTTCCTGTCTGTAATGCCTAGCAGTGACCGTTCGCTTTACCACTGTGTGAAATTTTTATCTCTCGTGTGTGTATGTGTGTTTTTCTCCAGGGAGAGAGGGGTCTGCCGGGCGAGCGGGGGTCCGCGGGTGCCAAAGGCTTGCAGGGCACCGCTGGTGACCAGGGTAAAAGGGGCGACACTGGAGTCAAAGGTCAACCGGTGAGAGTCGCACCTCCTCAATCAGCACCATGTATGAATACTCTATATGGCTAAAAGTATTTGGACACTCATAGAGTGACCTCTATATGATCTTATCAGCTATAGCAACAGCCACTCTCAAGTATGTCTGTGGGAATTTGTGCCCATTCAGTCAAAATATGACAGCATTTGTATGGCTGGGTGAAAGCCTCATGAATTCAGTAATTAGAAGTGTTTAGGGGTGTCCTAATACTTTTGACCAGCCTGCTGTTTGACCATTAATGAAACGAACACAGTTCTGATTGTGTGTGTGTGTGTGTATGTGTGCAGGGCGAGCTGGGAGATCCAGGTTTACTGGGACTGCAGGGTTTTTCAGGACCGAAGGTCAGTGATCACATTCACACACACTCATCGTTCACACACACACACACACACGAGAGCTAAAAACACACTCAGTGATTTATAAACACACACACACACTGATACGGTCGGTCAGCGTGAGCTTCATCCCTCCTGCTTTATTAAATAATCAAGAGAGCGATTGTTGAATGAAGGTGTGTGTGTGTGAGTGTGTGTGTGTGTGTGTGTGTGTGTTATTAGCGCTTGCTGTGTATCAGCGGTGTAAACAGAGTCGATATTGTTCTGATGTGATCACTTTATTGTAACAGGGACCTGATGGAGAATTAGGATTTACTGGAGCTCCAGGACCTAAAGGACCAACCGGTCCACTGGTGAGAAGCATCAAGTTCTTTACTTTACTTTACTTTACTTTACTTTACTTACCTTTACTTTACTTACCTTTACTTTACTTTACTTACCTTTACTTTACTTTACTTACCTTTACTTTACTTTACTTACCTTTACTTTACTTTACTTATCTTTACTTTACTTATCTTTACTTTCCTTTCCCTTCCTTATCTTTACTTACCTTTACTTTACTTTACTTACCTTTACTTTACTTTACTTATCTTTACTTTCCTTTCCCTTCCTTATCTTTACTTTACTTCATTTTACTTTCCATTCCTTTCCTTTCCTTTACCTTGCTTATCTTTCCTTTATTTTACTTTACTTTACCTTTCTTATCTTTACTTTCCTTTATTTTACTTTACCTTCATTATTTTACTTACCTTTACTTTACTTTACTTTACCTTCCTTTTTACTGTCATTTACTGTCTTTCCTTCACTTTTTCTCTTTAAAAGCATTAGAGTTTATTTGAATGTTTGTGTTTTAGGGTTTTTCGGGTCCTGTAGGTCCAGTTGGGATGATCGGTCCGGTCGGTAAACCTGTAAGTGACCATCAGTTCCCATGTACATGCTGCTCTATGTGTGTGGATGGATTTAATAATAAAATGTGTTTGTAATGTTTTAGGGTTATCAGGGTCCTAAAGGAGGAACAGGAGAGATGGTGAGATGATCCTCGGTTTTTATTGTTTTGTATGAACAATCCTGACCTCAATCCTACTAAACAATATTGGGATGAAGTGGAACTCCAAGCCTTCTTATATTTTAATGACCTCAAATTCCTAAAGACACACTCCAAAATTTTGCAGAAAGCCTTTTCAGATATGTGGGGGTTGTTTCAGCTACAATATGTGCAAGTTCACGTTAAGTTTTGGATGGGGGTGTCCACATACTTTTGAATGTGCACTGAGTGCTCTGTGCATCTATTATTCTTAAAAAGTTCATTTCCTATTCTGACCTGTAGGGGCAGCAGCGCTCCATCACTGAGTCTGAATCTCACTACGTTTGTTTTGTGTGAGTTCTCAGGATTGCCCCAAGTTCTTTTTATTTCAGTGCATTTTGTAAGGAGGTGCACATTCAGCAACAGCTTAGGGAAGGCCCTTTCTTGTTCCGGCATGAATGTACCCCCGTGCACAAAGCAAGTCCATAAAGACATTAAGAAAAGCTCGGTTTAAAGAAACTCCAGTGTCCTGCACAGAGCCATGAATGGGCACAAATTCCCATACACATACATACTTTAAAGTCTTGTGAGAAGCCTTCTTCATGATGAAAAGATCACTCAGAGGTCACTTTATGTTAATTCCATTTGATTTAGAAACAAGATCGTGGTCAGGTGTTCACATACTTTTGTCCACATAGTGTGTGTGTGTTTTACTCTTTATATTATATTCATATACTTACTCAGAGACCACAGCTGCTCAGGAATCATAACTCATTTTCTTTCATCCTACAGGGACCTCAGGGGCCTCGGGGTATTCCCGGACAAAGGGTAAGTTTGAAATCCAGTGGTTCTTTTCCTTATTGACGTATCTGGATTTTAAACTGTAAGTCTGTGCTTAGTAGACTGGAGCTGAGACTGTTTGAGCTGTGGGTGTGTTTGTGGATCTGGTTTTGGTTGTTCAATGTGAAACTGTTTGTAAGGACCCTCGTGTTGCTCACTGAAGCTCTGTGCTGATGTTCTGGTGTTTGTTTCTCTTTAGGGCCCCCCTGGTGCTCCTGGACGATCAGTAAGTACCACCGAATCATTTATTTAGTAAGACAGTGTTTAATTACAACAGTAACATTTATTAAAAAAAAGGATGTGGGTGTCATACTTTTGGTCACTGTGATGACTGGTCAGTAGTGTTAGTTAGAGACTCAGTACCTCTCCGGGTGCAGATCTGTAGGTGTTCGGCGAGACCTTTCAGCATCTGCTTGTGATTAAAACTGTTTGGAGAGACTCTGTGGTTTATAGATGAATCACGATGTTGACTGGAAGAGGCCTGCTGGGTTTACAGGACGCCGCCGTATCGATCTGGAATCCAGTAGTGCTGTAGAAAACCCTCGTCTTTACCCGAATACGGGAACACGCGCCCCTTTTCCTGATCTAGACAGCATCTTGTTTTCCATACAGATGAGGCTCCTGGCTGCAGGTTGAAGCACATGTGACCCGTCGTAGTTTGATTTCGGATTTCTGGGAAACATCGGGATATTTAATCAGCCTCCGGGTAATACGTCCTTCCTGAAAACTCTCAAAGAGACAAATAAACATGTCTGAATTAGATGTTTGGTCTGAGATACAAGACAAGAAAAAGCCTGGGTTTAATTCCTTGGAGTCATTTATGTGTGGAATTTGCATGTTCTCCTTGTGTGGGTTTCCTCCGTGTACTCCAAAGACCTGCGGTCAGGCTAACTGAAGCTAATAAAATTGTCCCAGGTGTGTGTGTGTGCTTTGTAATGAACTAGCAACCTGTCTGTAGTGTTTCCTGCCTTTCAACCAAAGAATCAGACCCACCACGACCCTGACCAGGATGAAGCGGTGGTCAAACAGAATCCTGGGTTTGATTCACAGGTGGAGCGGTCCGGGTCCTTTCTGTGTGTAGTTTGCATGTTCTCCCCGTGTATGTTTGGGTTTCCTCTGGGTGCTCTGGTTTCCTCCCATAGTCCAAAGACGTGCAGTCAGGTTCATTGGAGATATTAAAGTTGTCCTTAGATGTGTGTGTGTGTGTGTGTGTGTGTGTGTGTGTGTGTGCGTGTGCTGACCAGTAGCAGAGCTGAGATTTGGGCACCACTGCCCTGTTATTCTTAATGAAGATGAGTAAATGATGAAGAGCTGGTCTGAGATCAGTGGTTGTGTTCTGATGTTCCTACAGAGGCGTGCACGGGTCAAATCCAGGAAGGCCTCGATGCAGTCCAGCGTCGACCTGCAGGAGGTAAACGTGCTACAAATACACTTTGTTAACTCAGACTTGTCATAGCTAGTGGTCAGTTGTTGTGTCTTTGAGGAAGACCCTTAACCCTCGCATACATTGTACTAAATACGGCTCATTTTTCTGTCCTCAGAGCTTCCAGAACACAGAGGTGATGCTGTCCGACCAGGGTTCCAGAGTACCAGAGATTTTCAGGACGCTGGACTACTTGAGCGACGTCATCGCGAGTATCAGGGCGCCGGCGGGCACTCGGGAGAACCCTGCCCGCTTCTGCAAAGACCTACTGGACTGCCCACACAAGAGGGCAAACGGTTAGAACAATATTTGCTGACTTGACAGATATATATATATATATATATATATATATATATATATATATATATATATATATATAGATATATATATAGATAGATAGATAGATAGATAGATAGATAGTTGTATGTATATATAGATAGATATATAGATAGATAGATAGTTGTATGTATATAGATAGATAGATAGATAGATAGATAGATAGACAGACAGACAGACAGACAGACAGAGGGATCATTACTTTTTTCTTTAACATCACTCAGACAGTAAAATGATCTTTACCCGAAGCCGCATCTGATAACGCATCTGATAACATACTCTAATGTAAACATGAGATACAGTGACTGACCACAGAACTCATAACTGATCATCTGTTTTTATTTTTTATTAGGAATGTTTTGGATTGACCCCAACCTTGGCTGCACCTCCGATGCCATTCAGGTGTTCTGTAACTTCAGCGCAGGGGGGCAGACCTGCCTTCATCCTCTCGCTACACATAAGGTACGAGCAACTGCACCCTGCTGGCATAGAATAACCTTAAAACTATAAATTAATATACATACACGCCATTTAGTGGTCACATAACTGACTAAATAAGGGGCCTTGCTCAGGGGGCCAACAGTGGCAACATGGTGGTGGGGATTGAACCAGGTACCTTCAGGTTACTGGTCCAGTTCCATCAGATTAGTGATGATTTATAAGATTTAATTCGCCGCTGTGTTTCTCTGTCCTCCATCAGGTGGCGTTTGGAGTTAGTAAGGTCCAAATGAAGTTTCTTCACTTGCTGAGCGTTGAAGCCACTCAGTCCATCTCACTCCACTGCTACAGTGAGCCAGATACCGCCGACGCCCGAGAGCCCAGCGCCGTGCGCTTCCACATGTGGAACGGTCAGGTGTTGGAAAAGGATTCCATACAGCAGGAACAAATCCTTCAGGACGACTGTGAGGTACGAGAGATCAGACGGGAGGAGAGAATTAGGGGTGTGGTTGCAGCCATCAATAGTGGGGGGGAGACACGCCCATTTTTTTTTTGTACTTGCATTAATAACACTCACTCACTTTCTTAACCAATTATCCAATCAGGGTCGGGGGGGTGCTGGAGCCTATCCCAGCTTTTCAATGGGCGCAAGGCACACAGTAACACCCTGGATGGGGCGCCACACAACTACAGGGCAATTCAGTGTCTCCAATTCATCTGACTGCATGTTTTTTTGGACTGTGGGAGGAAACCGGAGCTCCCGGAAGAAAACCCACGCAGACACGGGGAGAACATGCAAACTCCACACAGAAAGGACCCGGACCGCTGGAGATCGAACCCAGGACCTTCTTGCTGTGAGGCAACAGTGCTACCCACCGAGCCACCGTGTCGTCTGCATTAATAACATTAATACAGAATCACTATCATCTGAATTCCGACCCCTGAATCTGGTTCTCCGTTCTCAGGTGCACGACGGCCGGTGGCGGCTCTCTCGTTTCCTGCTGCACACTCAGGACCCGACGCTCCTCCCCGTCGTAAACGTGCACGGCGTCCAGGCCCGGAGCGCAGGGGAGCAGCGGCGTCTGGAGGTCGGGCCCGTGTGCTTCCTCTGAGCCTCCCGGCGTCGGCTGTGAAACCAGTGAAGGACTCGCGTTCCCGGGCGGCGGCCCACAGAGCCGGACGGGCTACCGAGGATCAAGGTGCTGCTGCCGAGGATCAAGGTGGCTTTCCACGACCGTAACGCCGGACTGACCTCTACCGCCGGGCGAACAAATGCTCTGTTTGAAAAATAACGAAGAATATGAACTGAATCGGAGCAGCTCGTTCCGTCCGAGCGTGTTTTTATCTGATGAGTACAGTGCTCGAGTCGACCGCGCCCACAGGCCGGTGATCAGACTTGTGTTTGTTTCTAGGTACGAATCAAATCTGCTCGTTTTATTTGAGTTCTGAAGACGTAACCTGTACCAGCATCCAGAATACCTGCGTAGGTTGAAGAAGCGTCACAAGACTCGTGAATCATGTAAGAAAGTGAGTCAAATTACGATCCACTACGTTCCACCAGTGTTTCTCAATCCGGTAAATTAAAGGTAAACTTTATCACGACCACAAACCATATTCATTTTTACTGGCCAATATACACCGATCAGCCATAACATTAAAACCACCTCCTTGTTTCTACACTCACTGTCCATTTTATCTGCTCCACTTACCATATAGAAGCACTTTGTAGTTCTACAATTACTGACTGTAGTCCATCTGTTTCTCTGCATGCTTTGTTATCCCCCTTTCACCCTGTTCTTCAATGGTCAGGACCCCCACAGGACCATCACAGAGCAGGTATTATTTAGGTGGTGGATCATTCTCAGCACTGCAGTGACACTGACATGGTGGTGGTGTGTTAGTGTGTGTTGTGCTGGTATGAGTGGATCAGACACAGCAGCGCTGCTGGAGTTTTTAAACACCGTGTCCACTCACTGTCCACTCTATTAGACACTCCTACCTAGTCGGTCCACCTTGTAGATGTAAAGTCAGAGACGATCGCTCATCTATTGCTGCTGTTTGAGTCGGTCATCTTCTAGACCTTCATCAGTGGTCACAGGACGCTGCCCACGGGGCGCTGTTGGCTGGATATTTTTGGTTGGTGGACTATTCCCAGTCCAGCAGTGACAGTGAGGTGTTTAAAAACTTCAGCAGCGCTGCTGTGTCTGATCCACTCATACCAGCACAACACACACTAACACACCACCACCATGTCAGTGTCACTGCAGTGCTGAGAATCATCCACCACCTAAATAATACCTGCTCTGTGGTGGTCCTGTGGGGGTCCTGACCATTGAAGAACAGCATGAAAGGGGGCTAACAAAGCATGCAGAGAAACAGATGGACTACAGTCAGTAATTGTAGAACTACAAAGTGCTTCTATATGGTAAGTGGAGCTGATAAAATGGACAGTGAGTGTAGAAACAAGGTGTATGTGCATTATATTTGTTTAAATTTCCTGATGCCGCTAATGTAGATCCAACAAAAAGGCATCACAGTTTTTAAACTGTGGAATACCTTACTAATGAGCCAAAACATTAGGACTACTGTGATTTTGGTACCAGGACAGTTCCACAGGACAGTCTGGTTCCATCCAGGTGCATCTCCTTCTCAACTGAAAGATGAAAACGGGATTTGATTGACCAGTCTAACTCTATGATGGACAAGAGTAAACATGGGCATTTTGACTGGCCTGCAACTTCGCAGCACCATACACAGAAGTGTTCAGGATTCAAATGATCTGCACTTTGAGCCACAGTAGATCTTCTGTTGATCTGTCCTTTCACAGACCACTCTCTGTGGGTGCTTGCTCCTTACTGTTTTGGGGATGCTTTAATCCAGTAGTCTGGCCCTAACTATTTGGTCCTTATTAAAGTCACTCAGGTCTTTATGCTGATCAGATCTGCTGCATTTAACATGTGAGCTCTGAGGAACCACAATCAGATCAACATTTGATAGATCCCTCACTGTCACCATGCACATTTTGGGGAGTGGTCCTAATGTTTTGGCTTATTGATGTATGTTGAAATGTAACCATGACAACCGTTATGACTATCACAATTTTTGTAGGGTTTTTTAATAACTTATAGTTTACGGCGTAGTGTGAAAATGAATGACAATCATTTTTTTATCATTTAACCCGTTATTATGATGCCCGAACTGTTCCTCAGCCCGACGTTCCGTTCTGGAGGAGGGTGTTTGGGATGTTTAAATATTAAAAAACCAAAGGAAACTCCAAAGGGTTCACAAACTTTGTCTTGCGAATGCGTGTGATTAATAACGTGGATTTCTGCTCATCATGCACTGCACACGTTGTGTTTTCTGCTCTGAAAACATCATTATTCCTCCTAAAACTGTCCCTTCTTTTAATTACACTGCTTTGTCATGACAGACTGGAGAAAAACACACTCAAAACACAGTAAAAAAAAACATGCAGGTGCTACAGCGCCCTCTGGCTGCAGCATTCATCTTATTTTCAGCATTTAGCAGATGCTTTTATCCAAAGCGACTTAAAGTGCTGTGATAGATTAGTGTCTAAGCTTTTGAGGGTTAAGGGCCTTACTCAAAGGGTCCAACAGTGCCAGCCTGGCAGTGGTGGGCCTTGAACCAGCGACCTTTTGATTACTAGTCTGGTACCTTAACCTTTAGGCTACAACTGCCGCCAGACGCTTGCCTGTGAGTATATACTATATGAACAAAAAAGTATTGTGATACTTCTTCTAATTAGTGAAATATTGAGTCGATGTTGAGTCGTGGTTGTTTTGACCTAAATTAGTGATTTTGTACAGATTTCTTTCCTCAAACACGAGCATTTGGACACATTCTGATCAGCATTTCCCCCTCATGAGAATATTTTAATGACTGGACGTGTTAGAGCAGGAAACCAGCGGTGCAGTATGAAACGAGCAGAAATCAGAAGCACTACGTTAAACCTGGTGCCTAAAGTGCAATAGCTTGTGCTCGGAGCTTTACCTAGCGAGAAATGCTTTATTGTACTCGTACAAACCGAACCGAACTGGATCCGTCCGTCTCGCCCGACGGCACTCTACCTCCTACCCGCGTCGCCTTTGAAGATGGACGCTCGTGCCTGGCTCTCGTATGTCCAGGCTACATCCAGGTCCTTCCTGTTCCAGGGACGGACTTTTCTCTGAAACCGGTCTTTACATTTATAATTTATATAAATATGTATTGTGTGGATGAGTTGTGTTTTATAAACGAGGGCTTCCCTTACAGAAAGGTCTGTTCCTTTCAAAGATGGGCGTGATAGGACGTCCGGTAGACGTAGCCAGCATGAAGGGCGCTGGATTTGTCTGTAAGGGCACGACGGCTTCTCTGTGGTGCTGCGTTCGACACGGCTAGTTAATCAGTCACTTTTTTTGGCCTGTGTATATTTTGACATTATAATGTTGGTTTATTTATGTTATCTTTTTTGATGTACTCCAGTAAATTATATTAATGATTTCTGTGTCAGAGATCCGTCTGGCCGATCTAGCATGTAGTCCACGTGGTTATTTATATAACGTATATGTATGTACACACATCCTGTACGTGGTTCAGTGTTCGCTGACGTACCGTCACGCGCTGGCAGCTGAAACGAGCCAGATCACAATATCCCACAATTCACAGTTTTAAATGATATCACAGCACAACGACTCTACTATCCACCCTGTACAACAACATTTACATATTAGAAATGTCGGACTATTAAATAAACTGGTTTTAATCTCAGTGTGTTTCTGATTATTACTGTTGTTGTAGCTGTGACATCCTCCTCTGTCACCCCAATCACCTTTATATCCTCCCTCACCACATCCATACACCTTCACCTTTATTCCCCTCACTTCTCCTTCTCCTCTTTTGCCCAACAGTAGCATAGTTATCACTGGTATCACCTAATAGAAGCAGCCAAAAGTAGGATCATTCAATAAAAGGTTTGTAATGATTTTAAAAGGTCCATGTGAAAAACACCAATCTAGTGAAGCTTTAAAACTAGCATGTTATGAAATGAGATATTATATTTGATATCACCTGAATATTAGTATCTTGCTGCTTGTGCATTAAATACACACCCCCATTAGTAGTTAAATTCTTATGTAGCTGCTTGAGGTGCAACTAACTGTCATTTAGGTGTCATTAAACTGTCGTAAAGCTGTAGACAGATAAGAAACCACGCTTAGCACAGAATAGTGGTTCCAAAGTCTAACACCCAATGTGTAATATAAGAAGAGGTCCACAGCTCTGGTCCTTGTTCTTCTCCAGATACACTGCTGTAAGAACCCACAATCGTACCAATAAATTCTCCAATCCAGTCAACTACTGAAACATGAACTGTAGACTGATCAGTGTTTTTTTTTAATCTTGGACTAAAGGCTTTAAAGTCGTAGTATGTTTTTCTGTGATCAGAAAGTGTCCGCTGATAAAAGACACAAAGGTGAACACACTGTAAAATGTCTCGTAAGTGTCCACCTACAACCAACACTTAACAGGGCATGTGTTTTTAATAAAAAGGCCAGGAAGTTTAAATAGGATCTACAAATCGCAACAATAATAATAAGTTACACTTATAGCACCTTTCACAAAACCCAAGGTCACTTTACATTCAAAATAAACAATCACACAGAAGAGCAGAAGATGAAGTGATAAAATGCTGAGAAAAAGGTGAGTCTTTAGAAGAGCTTTAAATTCAAAGAGAGAGGAAGAGGAACGTGAAGAGGAAGGGAGTTCCAGAGCGAAGGGGCAGCAACACTAAAAGATCGACCGCCCATGGTACTCGGCCTGAACCTGGGAACAACCAGAAGACCAGCATCTGGAGCGTGGAACCTGAGAAGGTCCATCAAATAAACAGGACCTAAACCATAAAGTGCTTTAAAAGTGAGAAGCAAAATTTTATATTGAATACGCTTATTAATGGGCAGCCAATGAAGCTCTAGGACAGAGATGATGTGATCAGATTTCTTTGTAGGAGTTAGAATCCAAGCAGCAGAATTTTGAACTCCATGTTTTACACTTTGGTTACATTCATGACAGGAGCGGTAGTCACTCATTACCCAAGATTCATCAGTTCACAAGGTTATATCGAACACAGTCATGGACAATTTAGTATCTCCAATTCACCTCACTTGCACGTCTTTGGACTGTGGGAGGAAACCGGAGCACCCGTAGGAAACGGACACGGGGAGAACATGACCCATCTGTACAGCCAACCATCACAAAGAGTCCTATGTGAGAGATTCTTTAGCTATTCAGGTCATTCTAAGTGTGTCTTATTCAGGAGCTCGAAACCAGTGTTTGTATAATTAGTGGTGGAACTTGATTTCACTTCTTTCTAAGTAACCTACGGCAGATAGTCTGGTACTGACTGTACATGTTTGTGATCGCCGCTAGAGGGTTTTGACTGTCGTAAAGTGTCTCTTTGAGCAGAAATACGGCAGCCGCCCATGTGCGACAGTACATGGTGGAATAACGGAGTGTTTTTGTTGTTAAACCTTCTGTCATGGACGTTACAGCTTCTCCAGAGGATCATCCCGACAACAACAGTGAGCGGTCTGAATCGGAACGTCGAGGAACGAAGCGCAAAATTTCAACGACATGGTAACAGCCAGTGTGTTTATGTTACTGTTTTCCCCACCCGATTTCCGGTAAAGCATAAACACGTGGATATTAGGCGGAGCGTGTTTTTCACACCCGTTTTCGGATAACGCTAAATGTGTGATTACATTTGAATACGTAGAATTGGTTAGTGTCAACCCACCTGTATTCGGTTGCAGCTAAATGTGCTGTTAACTTGATTATGAAGAATACGTTAGTGTTTCCCCCACCTGTTTTCTAGTTAAATAGATGTGTGATTATATTTGATTATAGGATTTGTTAGTGTTTTGCGCACCTGTATTCAGGTAAAGTCAAATGTGTTATACGTATATCATAATATAGAATTTGTTAGTGTTTTCCCACCTATTTTCTGGTACAGTTAAATGTGTGTTATGTTTGAATATATAGAATTTGTTAGTGTTTTCCCCACCTGTATTCAGGTAAAGTGAAATGTGATTTATACTTGATTATATAGAATTTGTTAGTCTTTTCCTCACTTGTTTTCTGCTACTGTCAAACGTGATTTTATACATGGTTAAATAGAATGTGTTAGTGTTTTTCCCCACTTGTTTTCTGGTACAGTTAAGTGTGCATTAGGCTTGATTATTTAAAATTGTGACCGAATATAATACAACCAGTTAAGGACGGGCTTGAACCAGCACCCTTTTGATTACTAGTCCAGTCCTTGACTGCTATGCTGCCTTCCTTGGTAGACATGGTTTGGTGTGGAGGAACTAAAGTGGCCTGCCCAGAGTCCTGACGCTTCTTGGAGCACCTTTAAAATGACACAGATTCCTACAGACTTACTCCAAAAAATGTGTTAAATGCAAATAAATGAGAGCGAAGGCAACTGTATGTGTGTCTGTGGTTTTGAATTAGAATGTCCAACAAGCTCATGGTCAGGTGTCCAGCTATTATTTAGAACCCTGAAATGCTCTCAGGTACGTTTCCTACATGTGATGGCTGTTTTGTATCACTTGTGACTCATTAATTCAGACTCTGTTGTTTTTCTGCTTCACAGTTGTGACGTTTGTGAAAAGGAGGAGGCCAAGTACCGCTGTCCCAACTGTCTCAAGTGTTCCTGCAGGTCAGAAAACATTCACACATGTGGGCTCAGAGAGATTAGTAAAGAAAACATGGTTCCCTGATAAAACTTACTTCTGTTTTAGGTTGCACTGGTCTGTTCAGGTGGCGCAAGTGTATAATACACCAGCCTGACACCACAGAGAGCTCTAGTGCTCATGTTTGTATCACAGTGGTGCTATCGACCTGGCTGGTCAAGTAATGCCTAGTTTACACTACACGATTTTTGCCCTGATTTTCACTCGCTGACTGCTCTCCGCTAGATCAGAAGAGATCTACAGACCACAATCTGTTGATGCAAAGTTGGAAGCATATTATTTTCTTTATATAATTAATTTATTGCACCTTTTAGCAACTGTTGTGGCTGAAAAACTTGAATTCAAAATATAGAAGTGTAATTATAGCTTGAATCAAGTGACTGAGAACACACATGGCTGTTATAGGCACGTCCCCAAGACGCCCCCAAAAAATCAGTGTTTGGATAAGTGTGTTCATGGTTTTGTGTTCACTAGGCCTCACATTAATTCAGTCCTTGTTGTTGTTCTGTAGTCTCTCCTGTGTGAAGCAGCACAAGCTCCGCTCGGGGTGCAGTGGAGTTCGGGATCGTACCGCCTTCGTCCCTCTGTCTCAGTTTGGTGAAATCGACCTGCTCAGTGGTAACTCATCACAACTTTGTTTTCTACACACACACACAAGTTTGATGGGTGTTATTATACCAGGACTTCCTACAGAACCTCAAAAGTATTCAGACCCCTGACTGCTTGTTCTGTAAGTATTTACAAACCCCATTTACTGAAAAAAATGGGAACAAGAATCTTGGTGCTCAGGTGGTGGAGCAGTAAAACACTCTCGCCCATCAGTGTCCATCATCTGGAGCTCCTGAGTTGAATCTCAGCTCTGCTATCAGCCGTCCAGGCACCTGCACAGACACGTGATTGGCCGTGTGTATGTAGGGGGAAGGACGAAGGCTGAAACAGGGTTCCTCGTTGCTGATGCTAGTCTCCGTGGGTAGCACTATCGCCTCACAGCAAGAAGGTCATGGGTTTGATTCCCAGGTGGGGCGGTCCGGGTCCTTTCTGTGTGAAGTTTGCATGTTCTCCTCGTGTCCGTGTGGGTTTCCTCCCACAGTCCAAAGACGTGCAAGTCAGGCTAATTGGCGATACAAAATTGTCCATGACTGTTTGATATTAAACTTGTGAACTGATGAATCTTGTGAATCATTTATGCTGGAACAGGAAAGGTCCTTCCCTACACTGCTGGAAGCGTATAATTATAACCCCAATACTTTTGCACATATAGTGTATATTTGACCAAAGTGCAGCAGAGACTCAGTCTGTTCAGGACTGACAGGAGCATGTTAGATCTAAACTGATGTTCAGGATGACGGTGTGACGTTGCTGATGGTGTCCTCCTCAGATTACAGGTTTTTGGAGGAGGTGGGTCGCACGGCTGACGGGCCCAACAGAGACGGACTCCTGCGTACCCGGTCCCGCCACGGTTTCTCTGTAAGACCCTCCTGTCCACGTCTGTCCAGCTCTGTCATTATAAATAATAAAGACCGGTCATGATGTGCTCATCCTTCTGTTCTTTTGTGCAGGTGATGCTGCTGAAGAGAAAAGCTCGTGCAGCTAAAGTCAACCTGAAGATCCTGCCCAAATCCTTCAGCCGGCGCAGAGAGAACTCGTCCATCTACAAGGAATCGTGAGTCTTTCGTCACTACGGGTGTGTCTGAAAACCTAGTGAGCTGCCTTGCTGCCTACTGCCTACTTGATCAGCTGCCTCAGTAGAGAGGATTCTAATAAGACATGGAGCTCATAGGGCAGATTATTCCCTCGTTATTCAGTCGGATTATCACTCAGAATTAAGGCGCCTCAGTAGGAGCATTTAGACATGTCCTCTTCTCGGGAGTGTATGATGATGTAAAATGTGTCTATGTAGAGAGAGCACAAGGTTTTCAAACAGAACCTATATGGTCAAAAGTATTAGGACGCCCCTTCTAATCTTTAAATTCATGTAGTCAGCCACGACAATTACATGGACCAGCTTGGACCAACCAGCCGGACTGGCCAGGGAGAGCCACAGACCGATCGCAGACCCCTCGGAAAAGCGCTATATCAAGGAAGTATGCTTAAAACTTTGCAGCAATAGTTTAGGGAAGGCCCATTCCTGTTCCATTCCTGAGCCCCTGTAAAGAAACAGAGTCCTGACCTCAGTCACACTGGACAGCTCTGGAATAAACCGGAACATCAACTGAGGCTTTCCTGACCAATAGCCACACAAATGCTTAATTTAGATGCTAAATAGGCACAAATTCCCACAGGCATACTTGGAAGGCTTGTGAGAAGGCTTCTCGAAAGTGTGGCTGTTGTTCTAGCTGGAAAGATCACACTAAGCTCATTTAATTTGAATAGCATTCGTTTTTGAAATGGGACATCCAACAAGCTCATGGTCAGGTGTCCAATTACTTTTGGCCATTTAGTGTGCATACATTATATAGTCAGAAGTATATGGACATCTGACCATGAGCTTGTTAGACATCCTATTCCAAATCTATGGATATGATGTAAACACGGCTGAGACGAGGCCAACACTCACTTATAACTGATGGTGAGAACATGTTCATGGATCAACCACTTGGTGGCGCTCTTGCTTGGCGCACTGAGAACTCTAGAGCTGATTTAGACCAAGGACTTATGATACAGTGCTCACACAGGAACCCTGGTCAGCACTATGATCTGGATATTCTTTTAAAAGCTGTAGAATGGAAATAATTCGGGATGTTTAGAGGCCCTGACCTCCACCCCGCCGAACCCTTTTAGGATAAATGGATTGGGTCAGATCTTGTGTGTGTGTGTGTGTGTGTGTGTTTGTGTGTGTGTGTGTGTGTTTGTGCTTTCAGACTGAATAATTTGAGCCGTCAGATGCACAGCAGCACGAGAAACATCTGGAGCCACACCAGGGATGTACAACTCACTCCTTTTCCAGGCTGAACTTCATGTCCTGAACCGCGCTTGTGTTGTTCAGCCCATTCAGAGGGACGAGGGTTATTAGTGCGTGTAATTCAGACTGGGAACACTGGACAAGTTCCAGTCCTACCATGTACCAGACCAGCGTGTTTACACTGACCTGTTTGTCCTCGTTACCGGGGTTAAATTAGCGCCTTGCACATTTGCTCGATTGTGCAAAAAAAGTATGTGGACGCTTCCTAATTATTTCATTCGAGTGTTTAAGCCACACCTGTCCTTTAGTAAAAGTCAAAAATATAAAAAATTATGTTCTTCCAACCTTGGTAACACTTTGGGGAAGGCCGTGTGAGATATCAGTGTAGATCGATCATAGGCCTGCACAGTAGTGTTAGTCACGAGGCTGCGCGCGGCATGTTCCTGGATGTGCGGCGCAGTCGTGGCTCAGATTAAAGAAAACCAACATTACTCATTTAAAAGTGCAGCCATAACCACAATCGTTCCCTAAAAACGTTCAGGACTGTCGTTCTGTTCATCATTTTCCACAGATTCCTCTCTAAATACCCTCGTCCTGAGCGGTTCTCCCCGGACCGGCGTGTGCTCCGCTGCATATAAAACTCTCATCACTTCTGGTGCTCAGCTGAAAATTATTTACAGACCCGCCGCTAAAGCGCCTTTCAGTAGCGGATCCGTAGTTAAGCTGGAATTTGGCGCCCGGCGGGAGAGCGAGTGCAGCGAACGAGAGGTCGGATGGAGATAGATGTGCAGGGAAGCTCACAGCGGGCAGGAAGCAGGTCCACGATGTACCGAGTACATAAAATAAGAAGCAGATGTGAGCGGCGCATGGACTGCACACGTTTCCCATACAGACTCTCGCCGGCGCTCCGTCTGGGTTTGCTCATCTTTAGTAACTGCTCGGGAATCTCGGTCTGCGTTCATAAAACGTGTCCAAGTGCTGTCGAGAAGATGAAGCTAATTTAAAAACTGCTGTAAATCTGGGATTTGTGTACAACTGTACTCTGCACAGACAGTAGATGTTGCTTTTCTGCTGTGATAAAAAGGAGAAACCTTGCTGACGATCAATTGTGCCTGTTAGACGCCCGGTCGAGGTTGATAGCACCAGTAATATTCAAACCCAAGAGCGTAAAGTGTCTAGCTTATTAGCCAACTGCAGCACCCGAGAACACCCAGGCAAAATCACTCAAGGACGTAGGACACTAGTCTATAATTCAGAGATGTGGACTCGAGTCCGCACGTAAGTCGCACACACGGCGACTTCAGACTCGACTCGGACTCGTTTGAAATGACTCGGACTCGACTCGTGACTCGCAAGAAATGACTTACACAACAAAAGTCAGCAGCATGTGTTCACATTAGTTACATGTGACAATTATATTAAAAAAAAAAAATATATATATATATATATATATATATATGATCCGACCCGACATCATTCTGATCGTGTCATTTTCTGCTCTCTAATAATAATAACGCTCCGGCCGTCTTAACCCACAAGGCACGCAATGAGTAAATGTTCCAGCCAGCTTCCGCCGTAGTGATGAAGCGTCGCTCCCTACTCCCTCCTTTTGATTGGAATCTCACTTAAAATGGTGGAATACCCTACGTAGTGCACTTGAGGACGGTGGTAGATTTGCGTTTATGAGATTAAAGTGACCCTCCTCTGGATCTGACAGAACATCGAGTGGACGAACGAACGTTCTGTTAAACAGCACACAAGGTGACGTTGTTCTTCAGTCAGACTGGATCGCCGTGTCCTTATGTCCTGAACAAACACCCACACGTCTCAGTCGTGGTCGTTTCAGGGTCAGTTGCGGTCTGGAGGAAGTCCTGGTCCCCGCGTGGTGCTGTCGGGGGAGAGAAATTATCCAGAGATTTTTAACAGATCGAGATGTTTTTGTACTTTTGCTGCTTCTTTCTTCTTCTTTTTTTTGGTTAATGATTTTTGTGGAGCTCTGGTCCGGGGTTTAGAAATAAAAATGAAAGAACTGGCCACCCTGAAGATACACTGGGGGCAAAAAGTCTGAACACTGTCTTCCTCCTAAAAATCTAGTCAAATTTTTTTTAATGCATTTTCTCCCTTTTTGTTCCTTTTTTTTACCCAGTTGCGTTACGTTTCCTCTCTACCGGTGCTGACCCCCGTCCCGATTGAGGAGAGCGAACTGACGCCCCCTCCGACTACATCTTTTCACCTGCACGAGACGTGTTCATATGTGGATCAGCTTTGTGCACAGAGAGCCACACCCTGATCAGCATTATTCCTCTCTCTGTGTAGACGCCATCAATCAGCCAGCAGAAGTCGTAATTGCATCAGTTATGAGCTCCCTATCTGGATGGCAGAGCTGAGATTCGATACGATGTATTCGAAATCCCAGCTCTGGTGTGCTAGCGTGTTTTACTACTGCGCCACCTGAAGGGCCCAGTTTTTAAATAGATTTTTAAATAGGTCCTTTCTGTGAGGAGTTTGCATGTTCTCCCTGTGTCTGTCTCTGTGGATTTCCTCTGGGTGCTCCGGTTTCCTCCTACAGTCGAAACACATGCAGTCAGGTTAACTGGAGATACAAAATTGCTCTAGGTGTGAACGTGTGTGTGTGTTTGCCCTGTGATGGAGTGGTCACCTGTCCACCTGTTCCTTCCTTTCGCTCAGTAGATTGTACCCACTGCGACCCTGACCAGGATAAACGGTGGTAAAACAGACACTGAGTGAATGAATGAATGACTGTAGAAACTGATGATCCGTCGTCCCTCCGTGATCTGTAAGTACTTGTGTTGGTGATGTTGATATTGAAACGCTGCCGTGAGATCAGGCGTGTGATCAGATCTGAGTCACTCACATTTATTTGAATGTTATTTTTATTGACATTTTTCTGAGCTTTGCCAGATGCTTCGTTCACGGACGAGTCTGTGCTGGAACCGGAGCGTTAACGTTCCCATTTCCTTTTATAGACGTTTCCTGTTCTAAAATACGGTTCTTATTAATGTAACCTCGGAAAAAAATGCTTCTAATAAAACTAGAAATTTGAATGGCATCATGTTTACCCGACATCATAAAGTGTTTTTTTTTAACGGACGTAATAAATATTGCTTCCAAAAGTAAATTAAATCAGGAATTAGCTGGGAGCCTTTCAGTTTCAACTAAAGAGGTGCATTTTTTGAGGAAAATGTGAGTGCGAGTGTGATTGCAGATCAGCAGTGGGTGGCGTCCGAATACCTTGTGTGAATACTTTTGCTCAGACAGGTGACTCCGTGTGTGTCCAAGCTATCGTTTGAGCAGAAGTGAATGTAAGCGAATGGGGCAAAAAATGGGTATAAAAATGGGCGTGGCGGGTGAACGGGTGTACGTATCCAAAAGCCGGACATAAAACGAGTGGAATAATAATAATAATAAGAAGAAAACAAACTGTAATCACACTAATAAGAAAACACACATGATTACACACGTTTTAATTATTAGTTTATTTATTCATGGTCACTCTGAATCCGGTTTAATCGGAATCACTGTGCACGATACACTAAGACCCCCCCGGACTGGACACCAATCCGTCATGGGGCTTCGGTCAAGCCCCCCGTCCCCCAAACACACCCACACACAACCCGACACAGCCAATGATTTCTGTATCTATTCGCCCGACTGGCTGATTCAACAGCTGGTGGTTCAAACCCCGAGTCTCGGTGGTCGTGGGTTAGTGTAATTTACCTCCACTGGTTTTTAGCTCCCTTAAACATGATTCGCCCAGAAATCTAGAAATAAAATCCTGATATTAAAACTGAAACTTAAATCAATAGTCGCTTCCACAGATATTGGCGCCCTTGGAGGACGTGAACGAAATAGACTGTAAAACTCGTCCTGTAGTGTTTAGAATATGAG
The DNA here is from genome assembly GCF_030014385.1 of Trichomycterus rosablanca. NCBI lineage: Eukaryota > Metazoa > Chordata > Actinopteri > Siluriformes > Trichomycteridae > Trichomycterus > Trichomycterus rosablanca. The sequence continues at coordinate 26,572,129 of NC_086006.1, read as the reverse complement.
CAGGGTGGTACGGTGGCTCGGTGGGTAGCACTGTCGCCTCACAGCAATCCCCAGGTGGAGCGGTCTGGGTCCTTTCTGTGTGGAGTTTGCATGTTCTCCCCGTGTCTGTGTGGGTTTCCTCTGGGAGCTTTGGTTTCCTCCCACAGTCCAAAGACTTGCAGTCAGGTTCATTGGAGACACTAAATTGTCCTATAGGTGAATGGGTGTGTGTCTGCCCTGTGATGTGAGAGTGTTACTGTGTGCCTTGCGTCCATTGAAAAGCTGGGATAGGCTCCAGCACCCCCAACCCTGATTGGATAAGCGGTTAAGAAAGTGAGTGAGTGTTATACGTATCGTACTTTGACACACTGTAAGAAGAATCAGCTGATTGGTTCTTCCAAGACGAGACATTTATGCTTGGAAGATTTGGAAGGTGAAAGAGGAAGAGGACGGCCAGCTACAAGATAAATGGATCCAATAAGATGAACGATCCATTAAGCCCAAACAGAAACACTTTTCATACGGTCACCAGGAGTCAAAATTATCTAAACAGCCTTAATAATAATAACAAATAATTCATGCTTGTTAGAAAAAGTCTAAATTTGCACCCTGTGGTGTATTTTTTTTTATTATTATTACTGCTATGTCTTCTCATTACCTCTCTCCACTCCTGCCGTTACTGTCGTTGAGTGTTTGATTGATCCTCAGTTGAAAATATTTGAGCGATGGAAGGATTTTGCGTCCTCATCTTACCTACACACGCCCGGCGGCATCTTTCAGCCGAACCTCTTTTTCCATCTGAGGTAAAAAAAAAAAATAGTTTCCATTCGGCGCAGGTCAGAAACTGATAACACACACACACACACACACACACACACACACACACACACACACACACTCAGCTCTAGCCTGGAGCGAATCGTAGCCAAGCCTGAACACACTCAGAAATGTTTGAGGAATGCTGCACATTACCTCCACACATCAGGAATTCCCTACCTGTTCACCGTCCGTCCAACAATCCAACCCTGACTGCTCCCCCCCCTACACCTCCCTGTCAGAAGTATGTGGACAGCCCTTCTAATGACCAGTGCTATGCCATAGTTTGTATTTTGTCTAATTTGATGTAGAAGAACTCTAGTGGCCTGCCCAGAGCCCTAAAATATTAAACGTCTTTTATGTAGGGGGCTAATGCTCGAGCTCTCAAGTTGAATTCTCAGCTGTGCTATCAGCCTGGCTGGGCATCGAACGGACACAGATGTAGTGTGTGAGAGAGGGAACTCGACGGGTGGGGCAGAGGTGGTTCAGAGCGACTTACAGAAGAGCTTCCATAGTGAACATTACCTTACTCTAGTTTAAATAGACGACAGTCCAAGAATATAAATCTGTGTTATATAAAAAAGTGGGTTTTTTTGTTGTTGTTGTTTGTTTGTTTTTTGCAACAAATGAATTAGTATTAGTGAGTGTTAGTAAGTAAGTACAAGTCAGCTTAAGTGTTTAGTAAAGAGGTGATGAAGGTTTTTAATCATTTTTTAAAGACGGCGAGAGACTCAGATGTTCGGACAGACAGAGGAAGTTCGTTCCACCACTTGGGTGCCAGAACAGAGAAGAACCTTGTCTTCCTCGAGTCCTGGGTGGAGGATCAAGTCGGGCGAGACTGGTGGCTCGGAGGCTGCGTGGTACAGAGCGGGGTTTGATTAGACCTCGAAGGTAGCTTGGGGCTGGTCCATTTTTGGCTTTGTAGGCGAGCATCAGTGTTTTAAACTGGACACGGGCAGCTACAGGAAGCCAGTGAAGAGAACCTATGTACATAGGTTATCATAAGTAACCTATAAGTAACATAAGTAAACATGTTACAGTAGGGGAATTGGAAATGACTCGAGAAAAGGGGTGTGGGTGTGTGGAAATCAGACTTTCAGAAAGGTCCTGGTCAGGCGTCCATATACTTTTGACCGCTATCGTTAACGAAAATGCTACCTGGAATAGAATATATTCCACACCAAGCTTGCTAGAGATGGTGTCAGAGAGCGGAGCTGAGCAGGATCAGTCACACTAAGGCTCCTCCCGGGCAGAAATGGTTAAGGGCCTTGCTCAGGGGCCCGACAGTAGTAACATTTGTATCTACAACCTTCTCATCACTTCCCAGAGTCTCTGAGGCATCACCGCTCGTAGTCCTCAGATCTGGGCGGGCGGGGCTGGCGGAGTAAACGCTCATTTCTTCACTGCGGTGCCAGATCTCGATTTTGTGTTTTTTGGGAAACGAGAACAAAGAAAAAAAATCCGTTCCTGCTTTGCTGCCATCTGAGTTGGTATTGATGCCCAGAGCCAGATGTGTCTCACAGATGTTCGTGTTTGGAAACACTATATGGGCAAAAAGTATTGGGACACCCCTTCTAATTACTGAATTCATGTGTTTCAGTCACAACAATTGCTAACAGGTTTAATAAATCACTTATGTGAAGGAAATTATATGCTCCTGACTTTGCAGCAACAGTTTAGGGAAGGCCCTTTCTTATTCCATCATCAAAGCAAACTCCAGTGTCCTGCACAGAGCTCTGGAATGAAACGGAACATCAACTTTCTTGAGGCTTTCTCAATCAAACGTCTTGTGAGAAGCCTTTTCAAAAAACGACGGCTGGTCACTCTGTTTTAATACTGTTTGGTGTCCAAATACTTTTGGTCATATAGTGTATGGTGAAATATTAAATATCTGGCAACCAGTGGGAAACCAGTGTTGGCAGAATTAGAAAGCAAAGGCATGAAATCACACAGAATAAAAGCACAAACCAGTTCTCCCAGAATGTCATCATTCTGTCTATACTGGGAATCCCAGTTTGAGTTGAGTTTTATTATTAAAGCTGCAGTTATTGGGGTTCCTGATGCTGACCGTTTGGCCGTCCTGCAGAAATGAATGTCCGTGAGTAGGAGGAGAAGCTGGTCCCTCTGGCACGACTCGAAAGCTCAACGACTGACCCGAGCCGTTAGTCACGGTACTAAATTACACCCAATTATTTTCATTCGGCGTGTAATTCGTCAGTCACAGTGCCGCAGTGCCAAGTGCTTCAGTTTAATTGTTTGTAGTGTTTGCCAGCGTTAATGAAAGCGGCTTCTGTTTTAGCTGCTCGATGCACAGCTGTAAGTACAGACTTAAAAAGTCTGATGGTCTACAACTCTCCTGGGCCAGAACGGTGGGGGTTCGTAATCCTGACACATTGTCTCCCAGCGTTAGGTGACGGTTTGGGTGTTAAGTTCAGCAACTAAGCAGTAGTATGTGCAGAATGGAGCTACAGGCCCGGCTGGCGGCTCAGCAGATACAGCTGGGCATGTTGTGGGAGGGAAGGTCGAATAGGGTTTCCATTTCACTGTCTGGACAATTCGTGTTGGAACACTGAGCACGTTCCCTGTGCGGCTCTTTGTGAGACTCCATTGCTGGCCAGAGTCTTCGCACATGTCGGAGGGAGCAAGTGCTAGTCTAGTAATCAGCAAGTCGCTGGTTTAAGCCCCACCACAGCCAAGTTGCTCCTATCGGGTGTCTGAGCAAGACCTTAACTCTATTTAATCATAAAAGCATCCGCTAAACGTCGTAAATGTAAAGAGGCTCTCATCGCTAACGTGATTTAGCTTGACGAGATGAGTTGAGACCTGGATATGACTAAATTGAGAGGAAAGGTGATAAAAGTGTGTGGAAATCTGTTGCAAGCCGCAGGATGTGGAATTTGGTGTCTATGGTGTGTCTGTCATCATCATGGATTAGTATTATCAACTGTAGCAGAGATCCAACTATTTAGTAGATTCCAAAAATCGTTAACGCACACACACACACACCCATGCGCACACACACACACCCATTAGCATTTTAGCCAGAGTCTGATTTCACAAGCAGACAAGGAATCAGACTGTGTTTTTAACACTGGTGAGTAAATCATCCAGTCCTGGTCCCCCGAGCGTTCTGGTTTGGGATTATGTGTATACGTAGCCGGGGTGCAGGTCTGTCGTTCTGGAATGATGCGTCCCGTACTGGTTCCAGTTACCGTCTGTCAGCACCACTGATGTCTGAAAACGAGTCGAACAGAAGTGTGTGTGTGTGTGTGTGTGTGTGTGTGTGTGTGTTACAGATGTGCTGAGTGATGGATTGTGATGATTCTGCTTTTATTTCAGTTTCACTCGTCGATCTTGTGTTGCTACCAGGAAAAAATGCGCTCGCACACTTACAGCCCGTTTCAGTCGGTGTGTGTTGATGCTTCTGAGCACCGAGCTCATAAACAATCCACAATACTGACGGACAGTTTGGTATGAAAAGCGTCGTCGTTTGGAGACGTGAATCATACGAGGAAAAACACAGCCTGTCTGAAAACCTATTGAGCTGCCTACCAATTTAGACATGCCCTCTTCTCGTTAGTGTAGGATGATATCAAATGCATCTGTGTAGAGAGAGCGTGAGGTTTTCAGACACACCCCATGTTTGGGGGTTAAAAATTCTGATAGTCTGCAGCTCTCCTGAGCCAGAACGGGAAGACGGGGGGGGGGGTGTGTTGGTATGTTTCCAAAATATATTAGTACAAGTTTGATGAGTTGATAAATGTATTATGATCTGGAAATGTCATCAGTCCGTGTCTGACCTGCCTCACGAGTTCATGTTGTTCTTTTTTCTCTTCTGTACAGAGAGAAGAAACTTCACTGGCACCTCAAACTCGTCTTTCCTCAGAGCGACACTGAATATACAGAGAGGTGAGTTACAACCCACGACCTCCTGTACCCCTCCTTCCATCCATCCACTCCTCCATCCATCCATTCATCCATCCATCCCTCATCCACCCCTCAACCATCCATCCCTCACCATCCATCCATCCATCCATTCATCCCTCCATCCATTCATCCATCCCTCATCCACCCCTCACCCATCCCTCCATCCATCCTTCCATTCACCTCTTTATTCCTCCATTTATCCATCCATCCCTCATCCATCCTCCATAATAATCTCATTATCATCCACCCCTCTATCCATCCATCCCTCCAGATGGCACGGTGGATAAGTGGGTAGCACTGTCGCCTCACAGCAAGAAGGTCCTGGGTTTGATCCCCAGGTGGGTCCTTTTTGTGTGGAGTTTGCATGTTCTCGCCGTGTCTGCGTGGGTTTCCTACCTAAGTGAGGTAAAGTGGAGATAGAAAATTGTCCATGACTGTGATATTAAACTTGTGAAGTGATGAATCTTGTGTAAGCAGTAACTACCATTCCTGTCATGGATGTAACCGATGTATATTACACCTGTTAGCAAAAAAGGTGTCCCAATACTTTTGTCCATATTGTGATGAAATTAATAATAATAATAAGGATAAGATTAATAATGATTACAATACTTATATTTATTATAGTAATAACCATTATAACGATAATAATAATAGTAATAATATATGTCATGATAATATGTAATAAATGTTCTAATGATGATAATAGTATAATCAACATCAATAATACTAATAATAATAGTAGCAATAATAATAAAAATATAATTGAGTTTTTTTCTCTTTATAAACTTCAGGTTCTGTGTTAGTTGGACAGAAGTTACTTCTCCTGAGTGATGCTCGTGTTAAACGTTTCCATTTATTAAAAATAAAAGCAGTTCCTCCCCCCTCAGTTTTAATTCCTGGAGGTGTAACGGAAGAAGCTTGGGGCTGGTTTGGGTGCCGTAATTCCTCCACGGGGAGTTTGGTGTAATTCCATCCTTCACTGGAGCTGCTGCTGGTTTTTATTTCTGTCTGGATCTGCAGTCTCACTGTTTTTCTTCCTTCAGCTCCGAGTCCAGTCCGACTGTTCCTCCACCACCTCAGGAACTTGGTTCCTCATGCAGGAATGTTCAGGAACTCGAACACCAGGCCGCTTCTCACCGCCGAAACGTCCTCGGCTTTTATTTCCACCAGAGAAAGCGCCGGCTGTTTTATTTATAGAGCTGGAGATGTTGGAAGTAGCTGCTGAACTCGCTGCTGTGAGCCAGGAATCAGACTCACTGAACAATGAGTGGAATCTCTGTGCCCGTATAAATAATCAGGACTGATTTTAATCATGGTGGTTTACTGTCCATCTTTAAACTGCTTTGTGTTTGGATTGGATCTGAACTTACAAATACACTATATGGCCAAAAGTATTGGGACACCCCTTCTAATGACTGAATTCATGCATTTCAGCCACAGCAATTACTAACAGGATAAATAAATGGATTATATTAAGGAAACTATACGCTTTCAACAGCAACAGTTTAAGGAAGAGCCCTGACCTCAGCCCCACTGAGTAGCTTTGGAATCAAGTGAGGCTTTATTGACCAACGTCAGTGCCCAGCCGTATAAATCTTTTGTCTGAATGGGCACAAATTCCCACAGACAAGTCTTATGAGAAGCCTCCTCATAAGTGTGGCTGTTCTAGCTGAAAAGATCACACAGAGGTCACTCTGGACATCCCAACAAACTAATAGTCAGGTGTCCAAATACTTTTGGACCGACAGCAAAATTGAACGACTTTTGTCAGGTTCACCTGTTAATAATCACTGCTACATGATTTATGACTAAAATAATAATAATAATACTCATTATTAGCGTTATTAGCAGTGCTACCGTCTCATCGTACCCTTTTCTGCCTAGTTTGTCTCATATTGACGACCTCTGACCTCTGCTGAGACGTCTGCAGTTCTTGAGATGTTTGTAAATTCATGGATGAGTTGTCTCTAATCCCTTGGATTAATTCGAGCAGGCTGTCCACTCCTGGATCTGGATAGATTCACCACTCTTCCTTTTAACTAAGATAGAAAGCTCTCGTTGTGGTCTGGTGGAGTCCTAAAGCCTTTGAAACAGCCATGTAACCTGTTTCATTCGGATTTTCTTTGATTGTGAATTAATATCAGCTGCATTGTGGGTAAACGAGTACCAGTAAAATGGACGTTAGACGATTTATCATTGAGGACTTGTTTTGGTTGTTTTCTGCAGAGTGCCAGAAGACCGAGTCCTAGAGAGGATTCTTGATGATTACGTCCACCCGACCGGGTCAGATCCTGTAAAACGCCAAAGGTCAGTCGGTTCGTTTACGTTTTCCTTCCTACGTTTTGTCGTCCTACACTCCTGAGAAGAGGGCGTGTCTAAATTCTTAGATCCTTTAAAATGCTCCTACTGAGGCGCCTTAATTCTGAGTGATGATCTGACTGAATGACCGCACTGAAGATAATCCCAGCATTCAGTGCGGCCGGACTTCTCTCACAAAAAATGTCAAACGTGGCGGACGAATAAATGCGGAGCAACCAACGGAGTTCTGTTCAATTTATAATGTAAATAAATTCTCACTGATGTTTAATCTGTATGAAGGTGTAATTATACAAGTGTCTAAATAATCTGCATTATGAGTTTGATGTATTGTTAGAACCCTCTCCACTGAGGCGGCTGATCAGGTTTTCACACTCTCTCGTTTCCTTCCTGTGAAGCCTCACTGACACAAAATGTTGGGACATGACCGAGTCACGCTTGTGTCTGATAATGTCCATCACACATTCACACACCCGTTTCCTTTTTCCACCACTTGACTGGTTTGGATACTGGACTAGTAATCAAACGGTCGCTGGTTCAAGCCCCACCAATACCAGGTTGCCACTGTTGGGCCCTTGAGCAAGGCCCTCAACCCTCAATTGCTTAGACAGTATACAGTCACAGTACTGTAAGGAAACTCTCGTTTCCTTCCTGGCTTTGGATAAAAGTGTCCACTAAATGCTGAAAATGTGAATGTTTGATGTGGAGGAACGCCAGTGAACCCAAGACAACTGGAATTACTGGGATCAGTTATTAGGAGCTTTGGAATTAGGTTTAGAAATGAGACGTAAGGCCGCTCAGGTGACGCAGCGGTAAAGACACACGCTGGAACCAGAGCTGGGATCTCGAATACATCGTATCGAGTCTCGGCTCTGCCTGGCGGGTAAGGCTGAGCGGCCACATGAACAACGATCGGCCTGTCGTTCACATATGGGCGGGACTAAGCCGGATAGGGTCTCTCTCTCATGACTGGTGCAGTTACGACCTCTGCTGGCTGGCTGCTCAGAGATGATGCATACGGCTGCTGTTCACGTGTCAGAAGGGGGGTGGGTTAGCTTCGTTCTCCTCAATCAGAGCGGGGATCGGCATTGGTGAAGAGGAAGCATGACGCAATCGGGCAATTGGAAGAAATGGGACGTACAACAAGCTTATGGTCGGGCGTCCACCTACTTTTGGCCCTTAAGTGTGTGTTGAAATGAACTGTTTCCTGTTACTGTTTTGTTTCTGTTGTTTATTGATCCGTCGTGCTGTTCCTCTCTCTCAGGGTTTGTTTTACATTTTTCTCCCGCCGTCAACAAACGGCGCCTGACGAACGGCGATCCGTCTGATCACGCGTGACGGATGCAGATGAATTCTGTTTGTACTCGGCGCCGGTACGGCACGAAATCTGGCATCCGTCACGGCAGAGCTGTTGTGCAACATCACCCTGTTGATGCCTAGAAGAAGCGCTCACACCGGGTCTGTGTGAAAACCTATCGCACCGCCCTGCTGCCTCAGTAGAGCGGGTTCTAATAAGATCTGATTCTCCTTATCATGATGCGTCATATAAATTCAATAGAAACAGATCTGGACTGCAGGCAGGCCAGTCTAGCGCACACACTCTGGGTCTAAGAAGCCACACTGTTTTTGCGTAGATTGTCTAAAATTACATACAAAAGGCCACGCTAAGCTTCATGGGATGAATTTCTGCGTGCGGACTACTGAGCTGTACAAAATTATACACTGTATGGCCAGAAGTATTTGGACACCTGATCATAAGCTTGTCGGACGTCACATTTTAAGAACAAATGGTATTAAAACCGAGTGACCTCTGTGTGATCTTATCAGCTAAAACAACGACCACTCTTCTGAACAGGCGTCTCACAAGACTCTCACAAGGAATCCGTGTCCATGTGTGGGAATTTGTGCCTATTCTGTCAAAAGAGCGTTTGTATAACTGGGCACTGATGTCACTCACTCAAGAAAGCCTCAGCTGATGTTCTGGTTCATCAACTTCTCCCAAACAACTTTAGTTAATATGACAAAGATCCAACCACAGCTCTGCCAGAAGCTTGTTGGTGACTAAAAGTGGCGGATCAGGACCAAAACAGAGAACCTAGCTACAGTACCAACACATTTCTGATCCAGCAGCTGAGAAAACTTCTAGCCCACCACCACGTACACCAGACTTGTCGCTGTGCTGCCACTGGGTTGGTGGAGCGCTAAGGAATTGAGGTAGGATGGGAAACTGGGAACTCTTGATGCCGCTGCCATGCCATTTTGTGCCAAAGCGCTTCGTAAGAATCTGGGCGGCACTGTCACCTCACAGCAAGAAGGTCCTGGGTTCGATCCCCAGACGGGGCGGTCCAGGTCCTTTCTGTGTGGTTTGCATGTTCTCCCCGAGTCTGTGTGGGGTTTCCTCCAGGTGCTCCGGTTTCCTCCCACAGTCCAAAGACATGCAGTCAGGTTAATTGGAGACACTGAATTGCCCTATAGGTGAATGTGTGTGTGTGTGTGTGTGTGTGCGTCGGCCCTGCGATGGACTGGCGCCTTGTCCAGGGTGTTACTGTGTGCCTTGCGCCCATTGAAAAGCTGGGTTAGGCGCCAGCAACCCCCCGCGACCCTAATTGGATAAGCGGTTAAGAAAGTGAGTGAGAGGTGAGAGTGAGCTCTCCAGTAAAAAGAAGCGGTCAGTGGCTTCACCCGTGTCGTGCCGGCCGACCCTGAGCCGAGCTTTTAGATGCTCCGAGATGAAGTAGCTCCATCCTGAGTCTTCATCAGCAGATACCTTCAGTCGCGTAACAGTAATAAGAACGTTCTTGGCTTCCTTCCCGAGCTGGAACGTCGGAGTCTGTGCCTCTCGTCACGTTCAGAAGAGCGAGCGTTCTTCCAGCACGTCTGTACGTCTGCGGTCCTCTCCATCTCCTGCGCTTGGTCATGTCCTCATAACAGAGTGATGGAAAGAGAGACAGATTTAGCTCCCAGACAGATTCCTTCCTCCTGGAGAAGTCATTAACCCGAACCACTCGCTCAGGGTCCAGACCGCAGAGTTCTATTCTTACTCCCCACGTGAGCGTTACATAACCTTACATACCTTTACCTATCAGATCTGCCCCGATCCAACGATGCCCTCACCCGACATCCCATCTGAGACCAATTATAAAAGCGTACACCACAGCAGCTTGGCAAAAAGGAGGGGAAACTTATACCACCAATAAACTCTACGAGATCCGTCCTACCATAGAAACGGATAGAGCTCAATACCCCAAAAAAACGATGGGAACAAATTAGGGCTGAAACGTTTCCTTCGAGATCGATTACTAAAAATCATCGATGCAAAATTTTCGCATTGCGGCATCGTTTAATCCTTACAGCTATATACAGCTCACGGTGTTTCGCACGGACAACTTTCACTTTTGCACAACGCGTTCACGCTGTGGACAAGGTGACGTGAAGAAGCCGAGGGCTGCATCCCAAATCTCATACTTAAACAGTACTTAACAGGACTTAAACCGGGTACTTTTGGCGTACACTACAATGAATGAGGACACGCTCACCGACAGAGAGAACCACAGAAAGTTTGAGATCATTTTAAGCTGGAAAAAAACGAAAACTCAGAACAACATCCACACCATCAGAGCGTCGTGTTGATACTCTGACTTTTCTTCATTGCAACCACCACAGGCTTTTTTGAAGGCTCAGGCAAACACACGTTTATGCACACAAACACCAGATCTACCTCATCTAGGAGATACAATCCTGAAAGATGTTTTTTTGCCTCCTACAAACACCACAAAGCCTCCTGACAAAATATTAAAACTTTGTTCTGTGTGAACTGTAGCTAAAAACTTTTAGTTCTGAAAGTTGCACAAATTAGAGGCTCATGTTTATGTATTATTGTTTATTATTATTTATGCCTTGGTTTTGGGTTGCCTGTTTACATTTTAAAAGTAATTTGATTCATTTTTGATGTTTTTGTTTTTGCATTTCTAAATGTTCTCTTTAAACTCTCCTGTACACAAGGAATAAAAATGTACAGTTTGTTATATTTAATGTAATATGTATTTACTTTTGCTCTTTATCCGATTACTCGATTAATCGCTGGAATAATCGATAGAATACTCGATTACAAAAATAATTGATAGGTACAGCCCTAGAACAAAGTATCTACACAAGATGCCGCATAAGACACACCGAACTCACCCATACGTACCTGCTAAAAGGAGACCGGGCCCCCACTCGCCCTCTCTGTGGACACAAACACGTCCTCTATTCCTGCCAACAGATGAACACCACCAGAACTAAATTCTACCATACAAACATCTACAAGAAAATCTTCACCTCAGTACCCCCCCCCCCCTTCCCTTCCAAAAAAAACCCCCAGCTTAAATCGACCCCCAATTTTGACGTTTAGGGACTGAACCTGTTAACCAGCCATGATAATAGCCATAGCAGCTGGCAACACAGACCTGGCGTTAAAAATCAAACTAACCGGTCAGATCTGCCCTCGCTTGTCCATCTGCACGCCCGAGCTTCTGGACCTTCTCAGCCTTGAAGGGCGTTCCTCTGGGATGAGTCGTGTGGATGCGCCTGGTCCAGGAGGCAGCCGTGTGTTAGCGTAGCTTGTTAAGGCAGATGCTCAGACGACGTTTGGGTTCGAGAGACGGAGCTCATCGAGGGTGGAAGGACGAGGATCAGGCTGATGTAGGCGATGATGGGACTGGACTCGTCAATCTTCACCGTTTCCTCTGGTTTCTTCTCTAGCTGTTCAGTAAAGACGTCGATAATGTTCAGTGGTGGAAAATGTCCAGTAACAAAGGCGTCCAAACACTTTTACCACAGTGAACTGAAATGAAACTGCATTTCCAGAAAACTTGAGACAGTCAGTGAAATTCAGTAATGAGAAGCATCTGTGATTTGTTTACTTGCTTAAATCTCACTGAACTTCACTGACGACAGACAAAGAAAATAATGAACTGTTTTTAATGCCTGCAACACACTCCAAAAAACTTGGGACGGGGTGTGTTTACCCCTGTGTTTCATCAGCTTTCTTATTAATGAGAGTTTTTAATAGTTTGTGAACTGAGGACGATAATCGTTGCAGTTTTGCGAGTGGAATTATTGCTCGCTACGAGGCCGTCGTCTGATTCTCCTTATCGAGTTTCACCATTCATTTTCAACAGGAGACAGATCGGGACTGCAGGCAGGCCAGTCAAGCACACGCACTCTCGGTCTCAGTAGCCACATTGTTGTAGCGTGTACTCTCTAAACTCTCATACAGAGAGACACGCTAAGCTCCATGGGACAGATTTCTGTCTGTGCCATTTACATTTACATTTTCGGTATTTAGCAGACGCTGTTATCCAAAGCGACTTACAGTCTAAGCAATTGAGGGATAAGGGCCTTGCTCAAGGGCCCAGCAGTTGCAACCTGACAATGGTGGGGTTTAAACCAGCGACCTTCTGCTTACTAGTCCAGTACCTTAACCTCTAGGCTACAACTGCCCTTAGTCACGATCACTGCTGCAACAGCGACCCCTACTGTCTCATCAAAGCACCAGTACAGCATGTTCATCCGTGTTTACAGCTCTCTGTAGGAGTCCAACACTGACTGATGGATACAGAAGTCTCTTCAGGAGTGTTGACAATGCACCAAGGGGAATTGGGCACGTCTAATATGTATGTTTATGATTTCTTTGTGAGGAACTCTCGCAGACAGCTCGTGTTACAAGCCTGCAGACTGGCAAAAACACGCACACACACACACACACACACACACACAGTAACCTCAAATATTAAGACATTTCCTGCTTCCATTCAGCAGGTCTTCAGCTCGGTTCCCGAACCGCCGTGCCCGTCATCTTCTGGTTTGCTTTGGCACGACAACAGTCCGTCTTGTGAAAAACAAGCGGTTATTTTTAACCGTCTGCAGTTCCTCACGGCTTCTTACTGCACGTCTCCCGTATTTGATTTTCCCATATTTGCCTCCGCTTTGCCAGAATCTGTGCTCTGAAATGTCACGTCTGATTATTCGGGAGGATCCGGTTATAAAACACGTGCCGTCCTTAATTCCGCTGATTCAGAGTTCGCTCGGGTATGGAGCTCGGTGCGGTGCGGTGGTAAATCGCACTAGCACACCGCTGCTGAGATCTCAAGCTCATGTGAATGCGCCCTAAGAGGAGGGAGGACGGCCTTTGCTGACCGGTCGAATCAGTGTGTGGCTCTCTGTATGTGATGCTGTGCTCTGTGAGGCCACACCCCTGCCAGGTGAAAAGAAGTGGCAGCCACGTGTGTGTCCGAGCGGGCGCTTACAGCCTCGGCTGTCCTCGATCGGGGCTCCGACTGGCCACGACTGGATTGGATGTGAAAGGGAAAAATTTGACCAGTATTTGATTAGCGTCTTATTTTTCTGTTTACATTGTCGTCATTTGGATATATCCAAATTCCCCTGTGCACTAGCCCGCCTTCCTCTGACACTGTGTGAATCCGTCAGCTGCTTCTATACACCGGTCAGTCCGTATCGGATTGCTAGTGGCGGATTGCCGGGCACCCAGCCGTCCCCATAATGCAACCCACCAGACTGGTAGAAGCACCTCGAACATCCACGGCGGTGCGCTAGCCTGTTAGCCACCCGAGCGCCCGTTTATTTGAGCTAATCCGCCGTTTGTGTTTGTGCAGGTTGAAGACGTACGTTCAGACTCCGCCCGATCAGATCAGCGTGTTCATGAAGTCGGAGCAGCGAGAACCCGACTCGCCGAAGTAAGTAACCATACGACGGTTTCATTAGCATCCAAAAGTGGTTTTGGAGTCGTCTTGGCTAGCAAACTCGCCAGTTTTAGACTAGCCAGCCTTAGGCAAACTAACAGCTAAATTATCAGTAAGAGAAACGAACGGCTGATTTGGGGTGTGTTGGCGAGTGAAAGATGCATATAAAGAAAAAGAAATGATCATGTGACCGCAGTGTAATGCTTACGTCGAGCGCTAATCGTCCCGATCCCGCCGTCGCTGCAGTTTTCTTCGTCTCTGTTCCTCCCTGTCGGAGACCGACAGCAGCGGGAGGCATGTTCCCATAATTCCCTTAGTTCTCATAGTCAGCGGTTTGTGGACGGTAGTTTAGGTGTGGAGTACAGCTAATGAGAGATGACGGGAATGAGCTGTTTGTACCGTTCTGTATTCCTGCATTAGCGCAGAGAACATCAAGTACTGACGCTGAACATGAACGTACACTATACAGCCAAAAGTATTTGGACACCTGACCATGAGCTTGTTGGACGTGTGTGGCTTCTCACAAGACTTTGGAGTATGTCTGTGGGAATTTGTACCCGTTCAATTAAAAGATGACAGTATTTGTATGGCTGGGCACTGATGCTGGTCAAGAAAATCTCAGTTGATGTTCCGGTTCATTCCAGAGCTGTTGAGTGGTGCTGAGGTCAGAGCTCAAGTATCTTTAAACTGAGCTTTTCTTCATGCTGGGACAGGAAAGGACCTTCCCTAAACTGTTGCTGCAAGTTGGAAGCATATAATCCTTCATATTGCTGATTAATTACACCTGAGACACATTAATTCAATAATTAGAAGGGGTGTCCCAATACCTTTGGCCAGAGCTAGAGCTACACTACCTAGGTCAGGTCTCACGAAGGTGATATTTGAACCGAAGCCAGGATCCTCCAGGATGCACTCAGTGTGATTGAATGATGTGTGTGTTCCCTGCTTTGCACCCCCGTCCCCTGGACCCACCCGGACCTGACCAGGGTGAAACGCTTGCCCAGTGTTCCTGTAACTGTGTTTCTTGAGAATTAATCTCTGGTATGATTGAAATATAATTAAGGAGCAGCCAATCCACCTTCTGTGTGCTGGTGGGAACTCTAGATTCAGGTTCAAACCCAGGTCCCTGGGGTTGCTGCACAGCACTCGCACCGTTTGCTGCAATGTCACGACGCCTTTAGCTCAAGGAGGTGTTGTGTCCTACAGAAGATTCCAGAAGCACCGACTTTCCAGTCGGTTGACGTTTACAGGACCGAGAGTGAAGAGCGTACGGTCCGTGACCCCGCCGAGCTTGTTTGTTTAGCGCGCGGTCAGTCGCTCTTTCTTCGCGGCTCCGAGCCTCGGCTGAAGAACCTCAGAACCGTTCAGGAGGAGAAAAGACAGCAGGAGACGACAGAGGAGCGCTAAAAGCCGATCACACTAAACGCCGCTTTTCCACCGCGGCTCTCGGGCGGCGCTCCCAGCACGGCGGCGAGCATAGCTGTGGTCGCGGGAGCCGGCCGTGCGCTGGCAGGACTTTTAAACCATCACTTATCGCCGCTTTCTGCGCTGACGTCTTCAGCTTCTCACGGAGCTTGTAATGCCGTTCAAACCCCAGAGCGCTCGTTCGGGCCGGGTTGAACCGGTTCCCTGGCGCTGTTGGCGTAAAGCGTGGCGCAAAACATGCACCGTGTTCAGGATCACGCAGGTTTGGCTGCTGGATTTGCGACTGTTTTTCTACCCTGTCAAACTGGCATTAGCATTACCAGTGATGGTGATTTACAGAAGTACTCGCGGTCAGCGCTGGTCCAGCTCACATCATGTGACTGACTCGACCAGTTTGGGTTGACGACATGGTGATGAATGACCGCGCCACCAAGGTCCAACCTCACGCAGTTGGTCACTTCCAGTCCAAAATCAGCTGGACCTTGTGTGTGAGTTTTTAGTCTGTTGGACATTCTGTCCCAAAACCAGGGGCATTAAAATATAATCGACCCCTTTCCGTGCCCATTCAGTCAATAGAGCATTTGTGAGGTCAGGCTCAGATTGCTGGACGAGAAGGCCTGGCTCACAATCTGCATTCCGATTCATACAGAACCTGTTTAGTAGGCTTGAGGTCAGTGATCTGCCCAGGACACTAACATTTCTCCACACTAAAATCATCAAACCATGTCCTTATGGGCTCTGGAATGGGAAAGGGCCTTCCTTAAACTGTTTCAGAAAATGTAAGCATATCGTGTGTTGAAGTCATTAAAAGAAAAGAAGCCTTTGTCATCTGGGTTGATTGTCGCTACAGAATTGCAACCTTTGACCTCTGCATGAGGGGTGGATGGTTCACATAGGGCATAGCATGACTCTCCGTACGTGATACGGCTCTCTGTAGTAATCCACCGCTGACTGGGTGTGACTGAGGGGGGCGTGATGGTCAGCATGATTATACAAGTGGCAGAGAAGTTGCAAAAGGGAATTGGAATGGACTAAATTGGTATGAAAAGGTAAACATTCCTCCCTAAAAAATAAGAACGTACCATATCCTGGTTCATTTTCCCCTCCGTTTGAACCCTGCTTAATTATCTTTGACTCTCCGGCTTTTTTATTTATTTATTTTCTTTATTATTTATTTTCTTTCTTTCTTTATTTTATTTATTTATTTTTTATTTATTTTCTTCCTTTGTTTTTTTTATTTATTTTATTTTTTAATTTATTTATTTTCTTTATTATTTTCTTTATTTATTTCTTTTCTTTATTATTTATTTATTATTTTCTTTCTTTCTTTATTTTCTGTATTATTTATTTTATTTATTTATTCATTCATTTTTCATTTATTTATTTTTTATTTATTTATTTTCTTTATTATTTCTTTATTCTTTATTCATTTTATTATTATTTATTTTTTTATTATTATTATTTTTTTTTTTTATTATATATTTCATTTATTATTTATTAATTTTTTAAAGGTACCACAAGCTGGATGTGAAGAAAACTCTCCATGAGAACCTGATGTTGAAGACGGTACTGGAGTATCCTGAACTCTACGTGGTTCTAAACAAACACCGGCAGGAATATCTGACTCGTATACCAGGTAAACACACACACTCGCACACGAATGTGTACCCTTCGTAACCCTGTGGCGTTTTGTTGTATTAAATCTGAAGCTCCGTCTGTCCGGTCTGACTAACACGGCCGGTGTTTGTTCTCTGTTTGATCTCTGTGGTGTTGTTCACTGAAACGACATCCAAACAGTCGAGGCTCTCAGGAGACGAGCGCCAACACTAACCATCATCATTCAAACATTTCCTGTCTGGGTTTAACAGGGTCCAGGGTGAACTGCTGTCTGGTTAAGGTCTCTGTGTTTTGTAACTGTGTGTGTGTGTGTGTGTGTGTCTGTCTCACTGTGTGGTGTGTATCTGTATGTGTGTGTTTGGTGCGTGTGTGTCTGTGTTTGGTTTTTAATGGTGTGTGTGTGTCTCTCACTGTGTGTTTGTGTTTGGTGTATCTGTGTGTGTTTATGTGTGTGTGTGCTTGGTTTATCTGTGTGTGTCTCAGTGTGTGTGTGTGTGTGTGTGTGCGTGTGTGTGTGTGTGCGTGTGTGTGCCTCACTGTGGTTTGCCTGTGTGCTTTGTGTGTGTTGGTGTATCTGTCTGTGTGTGTGTGTGATATATCTGTGTGTGTTTCTCTCACTGTGTGTGTGTGTGTGCGTGTGTCACTGTATGGTGTGTGTGTGTGTGTTTGGTTTATCTGTGTGTGTCTCACTGTATGGTGTATGTGTATCTGTGTGTGTGTTTGTCTCACTATGTGGTGTATCTGTGTGTGTGTGTGTGTGTGTGCATATGTCTCACTTTGTGGTGTATCTGTGTGTGTGTGTGTGTGTGTGTGTGTGTGTGTATATGTCTCACTATGTGGTGTATCTGTGTGTGTGTGTTTGGTTTATCTGTGTGTGTCTCACTGTATGGTGTATGTGTATCTGTGTGTGTGTTTGTCTCACTATGTGGTGTATCTGTGTGTGTGTGTGTGTGCATATGTCTCACTTTGTGGTGTATCTGTGTGTGTGTGTGTGTGTGTGTGTGTGTGTGTATATATGTCTCACTATGTGGTGTATCTGTGTGTGTGTGTGTGTGTGTATATGTCTCACTATGTGGTGTATCTCTGTGTGTGTGTGTGTGTGTGTGTGTACATGTCTCACTTTGTGGTGTATCTGTGTGTGTGTGTGTGTGTGTATGTCTCACTATGTGGTGTATCTGTGTGTGTGTGTGTGTGTGTGTGTATATGTCTCACTATGTGGTGTATCTGTGTGTGTGTGTATGTATATGTCTCACTATGTGGTGTATCTGTGTTTGTGTGTGTGTGTGTGTGTGTGTGTGTGTGTGTGTATATGTCTCACTTTGTGGTGTATCTGTGTGTGTGTGTGTGTGTGTGTGTGTTTGGTTATCTGTATGTGTGTGTGTGT
Organism: Trichomycterus rosablanca; assembly: GCF_030014385.1. Taxonomy (NCBI): domain Eukaryota; kingdom Metazoa; phylum Chordata; class Actinopteri; order Siluriformes; family Trichomycteridae; genus Trichomycterus; species Trichomycterus rosablanca. Next base: position 26,553,919 of record NC_086006.1, on the reverse strand, counting down.
GTTGGTTAGTTAAGTCCATATTTAGCTGCTCATATCTCCAGTTGTCAGACTGTAGATGATGCAGCGTTCAGCGGGTGATGATGTCAGAACGACGTTTTAGTGTCAGTCTGTCACAGAAGATCTTTTTCCTAAATTTATCTCACACCCACGTCCTGCTGTGTGTTGTTTTAGCGACAGCGGCCAAATTCCAGTCCAAGTTCCTCACACGTGCACCAATGTTCAGTTCTAATGGACCTAAAGTGCAGTTCTGGATCCATGGTTGCTGTGGTTTAAGTGACACCAAGCATTGTTATTATTGGTTGTGTCTACAAAGCGTATAAAAGAAAATAATTTCATTCTAATGAGACGTGTTCCAGTTAAAATTAAATCCCTGAAGGGAAATCGCTCGTCTATAAATGTCATCCCTGTGTCGTCCGTCACTGTCACTGCGGTCAGCATGACGAGAAAACTGTTTGTGTTTGTATATGGTCCTATACATCCTCTTGTCTGTGTGGGTTTCCTCCGGGAGCTCCGGTTTCCTCCCACAGTATGTGCAGTCAGATTAACTGGAGACACTAAATTGTCCATGATTGTGTTTAACATTAAAAAACTTGTGAACTGATGACTCTTGTGTAATGAGTAACTACTGTTCCTGTCATTAATGTAACCAAAAGTGTAAAACATGACGTTAAAATCCTAATAAATAAATAAATAAATAAGGAACCAAAAACGGAGTGTAACGTTTCACAGTGGTGGAGATAAAGCGTGTTTTGCGTTGCTCAATGCTTAATTAGTATAAAGTTAAACGTTACGCAACTTTTTCATTTTGCTGATTCTGTCTACTTCGCATTGCTAACGATCGCTCCGCGTCCTGTCGCAGGAGATTACAGCTCTAACTGAAAACGAAGGACAGACGGTGGATTTGTCGTGTCACATCACTGCTGGTCTGAACGTAGAGTAAAAGAAACGACTCATTAGCGATTGAAATCGTGATCTGGGGTCACTTATTACTGTTAGCTGATAATGCAGTATCACACTGTAGGACGTGCTGTTACACTGAATATTAGCACGCTGTGGTTACCTTGCACGCTGTGGCTAAAATATCCTGCCTGGTTGGTCTCACCTCGGGTTGCGTAACGTCTCTGTTAGTGTTAATTCACTGTGTTTGTTTATGTATTTACAGTAAAAAGCAGTGCCACGCCCCGTCCAGCTCCCTCTTCAGGAGCTCCAGATGTTCCAGAGGCTCAGAAACAGCCGGAGGTGATGAAGACGACGACGAAGAGGACTGCAGAGTCAGAGCCGGAGGACGGAGAGGTTCTGAGTGAGGAGGAGGATGGAGAAGCTGATGGTACAAATGCTACCTGTGATTCTCTTCCTCATAAAGACAGTAAAGATGATGAGGAGGAAGAGGAGGGTGATGATCAAGACCAAACCATAGATAAGAAGAATGATGAGGGTGGTCAGGGTGGCGGCGGCGATGATGATGATAATGGTGGTGATGATGATGGTGCAGTTGAGACTGATAGAGTGTAGTACTGATCAGCGCTTTACCGCCGGATGTTGGTGAGCACGCTGGTAATAAAGATTGTGACTCGTATCCTGATGCTCCCACCACCGTGCTTCACTGTTGCTTTGTGCTCATATGTACACACGTGTTTTTTCAGACGTGTGTGTGATTCCTGATGAGTTCTTATCGTTGATTTGTTTGATATCACATGATTTATTCTGTACACGGTTTATTTTCTTATGATTAAAATTCTGTACCAACCAGAAGTACCACCTGTTTACTGTGTGTGTGTGTGTGTGTGTGTGTGTGTGTGTGTGTGTGTGTGTGTGTTTATCTGTCAGTGTGTGTTTGGTGTATCTGTGTGTGTTTGTGTGTGTGTGTTTGGTTTATCTGTGTGTGTGTGTGTGTGTTTGGTATGTGTGTGTGTATCTGTCAGTGTGTGTTTGGTGTATCTTTGTGTGTGTGTTTGTGTGGGAGTGTGTTTGGTTTATCTGTGTGTGTTTGTGTGTGTGTGTGTTTGTGTGGGAGTGTGTGTTTTGTGTATCTGTGTGTTTGGTGTATCTGTGTGTGTCTCACTGTGTTTTGTGTGTGTGTGTGTGTGTGTATTTGTCAGTGTGTGTTTGGTGTATCTGTGTGTGTGTGTGTGTGTGTGTTTAGTATATCTGTGTGTGTGTGTGTCACACTGTGTGGTGCATTTATGTGTGTGTGTGTGTGTGTATTTGTCTGTCTGTGTGTGTGTGTGTGTGTGTGTGTGTGTGAGGTTATACTGAAGCTTTATATTGGATGTTCTCATCCAGATTTTGCTGTTCGTACCTACAGTTCTGTCGGCGTGTGTGTGTGTTTATTGTTTGTGTGTGTTTATTGTGAGTGTGTTTGTTTATTGTGTGTGTGTGTGTGTGTGTGGTTATTGTGTGTGTGTGTGTTTATTGTGTGTGTGTTTATTGTGTGTGTGTGTGTTTATTGTGAGTGTGTTTGTTTATTGTGTGTGTGTGTGTGTGTGGTTATTGTGTGTGTTTATTGTGTGTGTGTGTGTGTGTTTATTGTGAGTGTGTTTGTTTATTGTGTGTGTGTGTGTGTGTGTGGTTATTTTGTGTGTGTGTGTGTGTTTATTGTGTGTGTTTATTGTGTGTGTGTGGTTGTGTGTGTGTGTTTATTGTGTGTGTGTGTGTGGTTGTGTGTGTGTGTTTATTGTGTGTGTGTGTGTGTGTGTGTGGTTGTTTTGTGTGTGTGTTTTGTGTGTGTGGTTATTGTGTGTGTGTGTGTGTGTTCTGTTGCACCTGTAGGCAGATTTCGGCTGCACCACTCATGCTTCCTGTAGACAGACATTCTTTCTCAGCGGCTCTTTGATGTTTGAACCTAACGGCATGTTTTCCAGCCCCCCGGTGGGACGCGAGCCGATGACCTCATGGTTCGCTGCTGCGTCCCTCTTTATTGTGGTGAGGAGTCGCGAGCTGTCGCCGTTTCCGTCTGTCCGCTCGAGTTCATAAGTCTCCTGTACTTCCTTTCTTCGTCCCATCGGAGCGAGCGCTCGCCTCGCTGAGGGGCCCGGAGGGGACTGGAACATCTAATGGAATGATTAATGAACCCGCCGCCGCTCCAGCGCCTGCGTAGCCGCTCCCGGATTTGGCTGCGTCTTTGCTAACAGCAGCCATGAGTAACGACTCGGGGGTTTAGGAGAACGTACGGCGCGTTTGAGGCTCACGCTGCGTCTGATTGGATTTTAATAAAGCCGCGATGACGCCGCCAAGAGCTTAGCGGCGGAACTCGATCTGACGGTACGGTTCCAGCGTACGTGTTCCACGTAGCATTATGGTTTGGGAGCGCTAGAGCTAAGACTGATGATTTCCTTCCACTCATCTTACCACCGAATCCACTTTAGCGCAGCGCCAGCAACTTAGCGTAACGTTAACAGACCCACCATGTAGGTACGTGGCTCTATGGGTGGCGGGTTTGACTCACCAACGTTAAACAAGGGCACTAAGAGCTCAGTGTTTAGGGTATCAGAGTAGTATTCAGAAGGTCGCTGGTTCGAGTCCCACCATCACCACTGTTGGACCCCTGAGCAGGGCCGTTAGCCCTTAATCGCTTGCATTCTGTTTGGCTGCAGTTGGAAGTCGCTTTGGATAAAGGCGTCTGCTCAGTGCTGTAAATATAAAACCAATCCTTGTTCTATCTTCTGGGTAACAGTTTAGGGAAGGCCTGTTCCTGTTCTAGCATGACCACGCCATTGTGAGCAAACTGATGTACGTGAAGGCCCAACAGCACCAGTGTTCTTCTCATGCCAGCGACTTAGTGTAACGTTAACAGACCCACCCTGTAGGTACGTGGTTCTGTGGGTGGCGGGTTTGACTCACCAACGTTAAACAAGGGCAGCAAGAGCTCAGTGTTTAGGGTATCAGAGTAGTATTCAGAAGGTCGCTGGTTCGAACCCCACCATCACCACTGTTGGACCCCTGAGCAAGGTTGTTCTCCTTAAGTCGTGTCTGCTGAGTGCTGTAAATATAAAAACAATCCTTTTAACAATCTAATCCTCTATCTATAGGATAACAGTTTAGGGAAGGTCTATTCCTGTTCTAGCATGACCACGCCCCTGTGAACAAACTGATGTACATGAAGGTCCAACAGTGCCAGAGTTCTTCTCATGCCAGCGACTTAGCGTAACGTTAACAGACCGCGATCTGAGTGCCAATGTTCGACAGCTCTACATGAGAATGAACGGCGGCTGGTCGCTTTGTTGTATTGTGTCGCGCCTTTGTAAACGCAAAGTTAAGCTAACAACACAACAGACACTAGCAGCTCGTGCTACCTTGTGAACACCTTATGACCAAAAGTATACGGACACCTGACCAAACATTGTTGGACGGCCTGTACCAGAAGCTTCGGAATGAATATGGACACTGTCGTCCTCTGCTTTTGAAACGACTGTTAGTATGATTTTGGGCTTTCTCAAGAGGGCATTGGTGTGGTCAGGCACTGATCCTGACCTGACCTGTCCTGACCTGACCTGCAGCATTCTAATTCATCCCAAATGTGTTGAATAGAATAAAAATATAGAAGATGAATGCCTTTATTTATCATATATACAGATACATGTATACAGTACAATAAAATTCTCTTTTCTTTGGAAGCTACGGCACCCCTGGAACAGAGAGGGTTGAAGTCCTTGCTCAAAGGCCCAACAGTGGCTTCCTAGCAGAGCCTGTTTTTGAACCGATAATCTTCTGATTGATAGCCAAAACCCCCAACCCACTAGGTCCCTCAAATGAGGTCGAGGTCATGGCTCTAAGCAGGCCGCTGGAGTTCTGCCACACTAAACTCATCCTGGTCAGAACGGATCTGGAGAATGGAGATGACGTGTCTGAAACCCCTGAAGTCGGTCGTTATCAGTGGCGTCCACATATTTTTGGCCGTCTGTGCAGCGCTGCCGTTTGTCCTGCTGCAGCGTGTGAAGACGTCGTTTGTGGAGAAGTGCGTGCACGCGTGTAATCCCCGTATTACAAGGCTTTATTGTTCTTCATGTGCGATGTTTGGATGGATCCGGGGGTCGTGTACCCAGCGACGTGTTTTACCGTCCCTCAGGAGAACGCGCTCCAGAAAGAGGCGCCGCGTCTGAGCTTCGTGTTTACAGATCCGAGCTCTGCTGGGATTGACGGGCGCTTGTCAGGACGTTTTCAGATCCAGACCGTTAGGGTCGAGGTTCCCTGGCGCGTGAGAACGGTGTGTTTGCGTTCTGCTGTGTTCTCCGGTGGGAGCGCTTTGGCCCGAGCGTTCGTGCGGGCGCCAGGTTCGCCGTCGAGAGGAGCTCGGTCGACGAGGACGTTCCTGGAAAAAGTGGCGCAACGGCACGGATTTATTTCCTAATTTCGGGTGATTTATGGGAGCCGATCATGATGGATGAATCCTTGACTTGTTGGAAAATGAAACGATAAACATGCTGGCTGGAATCAAATGGACCGGGATGTTTGTTTCGGTAACAAATCACAACCTGCCACTAATATTTATAATCCTACAACCAGCCTCAGTGTTCCCTGGATGGCCAAAAGTATTTGGACGTCCTCCTAATTACAACGGAAGACGATCAACTGGTCCAGATAATCTTGATATCTCCAGGATTGTGTGAACGTCTGGACTCATGCATCAGTGATCCACCCTGCAAGGAAGCTGGAAGGACCTGCTGGTGACATCCAGCAGAGCAGTAGTAGCTCAGCACTTAAGGTACAGGGCTAGCAATCGGAAGGTTGCTGGTTCAAGACCCACATCTGCCAAGTTGCCACCACTGAGACACTAAGGCCCTGGAGCAAGGCCCTTAACCCTCAGCTGCTTGCTATGTTTGTGGTCTCAATTGAGAGTCTCCTTGGATAAAACCGTCTGATAGTCTTGCATGGTCCATGTCTCGGTGGGACGGAGTCTTTCTGACAGCATATTAGCGGCTGGTTCTTATGTTTTAGCTCATCAGTAACCTGGTGTCCTTGAGAAAAATGATCTGAGGAGGTTAAGGCTTGGTGTTAAACAGAGATGCAAATTATTAAACCATTATGTGCTGGCCAACCTCAGTGTGAACGTGACCTCGGAGCATCTCGGTCTGGGCCTCATCCACACCCCCCATCCTCGGTCAGCAGCCAGCTGGATGTACTGAAGATTGGTTGGCATCGCCCTTGCCAGCGCGTCTGGCAGAATGAAGCTGGCATCCATCTGGTTGAGGCTGCTTTTCCCCTGAAGTTAAACCTGAAACTTCCGCTTATATAAGATGGCAGAGAACCGGAGCCAGAAAGCTCCACATGTCGTCACTGACGGCTAATTAAACACCAGCGCTGGCCAGTCTGGGTTTGGCAGCGCCCGCTGTCCTCACACGTACTCGCCCGCTTACATCACACCCAGTAATGTTGGGCATCACGGGGGCAGTAAATTAGGCTCGAGTGATTAAATAATGATGGGCTGCGATGCATTATGGATTAAGATCGTAAACTACACTGACATCATGACGAGAGCTTCCATCAGCTCGTACGTCTTTCGGAGCTGAATTTTCCCACCAGGGCTCCATCATAAGGTGCCAAAAAAATGCAGACATGCCAAAATAAAGTGGAACATGCTGACCTCGTAAGTAAAAAAAAAAAAAAAAAAAATTATCATCATCCATCACACTTGATCGTTTACCACAGGTTACAGTCAACCTGAACACATAACCGGTAATAATAATTAATAAATAATGATTCTTTAGTATCAGCTTTTAAACTCCCTAAAGGGAGGCTCGGTGGGTGGCACTGTCGCCTTATAAGCAAGAAGGTCCTGGGTTCGGGTCCTTTCTGTGTGTAGTTTTGCATGTTCTCCCCATGTCTGTGTGGGTTTCCTCCAGGAGCTGGAGTTCCGGTTTTCTCCCACAGTACAAATACATGCAAGTGAGATGAACTGGAGACACAATTCAATGTGTTTGACATTAAACTTGTGTAACTGATGAATGTAACTGATGAACTGATGAATCTTGTGTAACCAGTAACTACCGTTCCTGTCATGAATGTAAAACATCACGTTAAAATTAGCTGTGCTTGAATCTCAGCTGTGCTATCAACCAGCCGGGCGCCTACACGGATGCACAATTGACTGTGTGTCTGTAGGGTGGATGAACAACCACCATTCCTCATCACTTCTGTAATTACAGCCTCTAAGAGTCTTTAAAATAGCTTCGTGGGGCGGCACGGTGGCTCGGTGGGTAGCACTGTCGCCTCACGGCAAGAAGGTCCTGGGTTCAATCCCCAGGCGGGGCGGTCCGGGTCCTTTCTGTGTGGAGTTTGCATGTTCTCCCCGTGTCCGTGTGGGTTTCCTCCGGAAGCTCCGGTTTCCTCCAACAGTCCAAAGACGTGCAGTGAGATGAACTGGAGACACTAAGTTGTCCATGACTGTGTTTGACATTAAAAACTTGAATCTTGTGTAAGCAGTAGCTACCGTTCCTGTCATGAATGTAACCAAAGTGTAAAACATGACGTTAAAATACTAATAAAACAAACAAAATAGCCTCAAAATTAATATATAAAAGTATTTGGACACCTGACCATCAGCTTGCTGGGACGTCCTGTTTGAAAAACAAATGCTGTTCAAACAGAGTGACCTCTATGTGATCTTTTCAGCTAGAATAGCAGCTGCTCTTCTAGGAAATTACATCTGCCAACTTGCAGTAACAGTTTAGGGAAGGCTCCTTCTTGTCCTAGCATCAAAGTGAGCTATTTAAAGACATGAAGCAAAGCTCAATTTAAAGAGCCTGCACAGAGTTCTGACCTCAGCCCCGCTGATCAGCTCTGGAATGAACCAGAACATCAACTGAGACTTCAGTGCCCAGCTATACCAGTGCTCTTTTGACTGAACAGGTACAAATTCCCACAGACCTACTTCACAGTCGGCTGTGGTTTGTTTAATTGTTGCATGACGACATCAAAATGATGCTACGTCATCTAGTACATCATCTATTGAAACACTGGGAGCAAGGCAGGAGTATTTACTGAAATCCAATCTAGTTTTGGGTGCATGAGTTTGTCCCTTGGCCCTCAGCTCCTATCACCCACTGTTCTGTGAAAACTCTATTCACTGTCCTGCCAGTAGAGGGCGCTCCTTGCTGGCAAAGCGTTGGAACCATAAGGGCGACAGTGGCTGTTGAAAAGACGAAGATTAGCCCTCCTCCTCCTCCTCCTTCTTTTCCTTCTCCTCCTTCTGGCCTGGTAATAAATATTAGTGGAAGTAAAGCTGCTGTTCTGAAGTTGTAAAAGCGCTGACATCAGGGTCCAGAGGCTTCCAGCGATGTCGTAATGGCCCCCATCTCAATTCCTCCCAGTCAGAAGCCGGACCCAGAGCATTACATAGCGCTAAACAAATCCTGATCACGTAAACACTCCGTCCGGCGGCCGGGAGAAGCCGGCCAGCAGCCTGTCGTCGTCCTGCTCGGCACGGCGGCCCGTACGGTGGTGAGATCAGGCGGTGATGTGTGGAAAGGCGGCGCTGGGGTTGTTGAGCGGCGGTTCTCTTGCGTAACGGTTGAACCGCGTTACACAACCGAACTGAGGCTGCAAAGTGTGTTCGGAGCTGCCAGATGAGAGCAGGTGGAAAGTGTTGTACGTCGTTTGAGGGCTTCTGTGGTGTTTTTCACACTGTGAATCTGATCACATCTGATCAGAGGAGTTTGTCATGTTCTCCCTGTGTCTGTGTATCTGATATTATCAAAACATGCAGGGGGTAGATCGACTACTCGGTGTTTTCTTCCTCTAGGTTTGAGTGTGTGATCCATTCATACCCTAAGGCCTGTGTTTACAGGTGCACCAGACCCTCCAGGACCCTGACCAGCCTAGGGGTGGCAGCTTGAAACTGACCACTGGTGTGACTGAAATAATAAATGTGTGCTCATATGTTGCCTTGTAAAAGACTGGCCTCCGTTTGCCCAGTGTTGTCAAGTGATGCCAGATTTGCAGAGACCCTGACCAGGATGAAGTGGGTACATACACAATACGGCCAAAAGTATTCAGACACATGACCATGAGATTGTTGGACGTCATTTCAACAACAAACGCTATCAAAATAGAGTGACCTTTATGTGATATTTAGCTATAACAATAGCCACTCATCTGAGAAGTCTTCTCACCAGACTTTTATTTACAACGAAATATGTAAAACCAAAATGCTGGTTTGTATTTGGGGCGGCACGGTGGCTAAGTAGGTAGCACTGTCGCCTCACAGCACAGGTTCGATCCCCAGGTGGGGCGGTCCGGGTCTTTTCTGTGCAGAGTTTGCATGTTCTCCCCGTGTCTGCGTGGGTTTCCTCCAGGAGCTCCGGTTTCCTCCCACAGTCCAAAGACATGCAGTCAGGTTAATTGGAGATAATGAATTGCCCTATAAGTGAATGTGTGTGTGTGTGTGTGTGTGTGTGTCTGCCCTGCGATGGACTGGCGTCTTGTCCAGGGTGTTACTGTGTGCCTTGCGCCCATTGAAATGCTGCGACCCTGATTGGATAAGCGGTTAAAACAGTGAGTGAGTGAGTGGTTTGTATATGATGGTTGGTTTATGCCAGTTGGCATCCTGACCATGTTGTGTTTTGGTCATTTAATGCCAAGACCAGAATCCAACAAATCATTCAAGCCCATCGGGTATCTTGTGTATGATGCGTCTGGTTCTTCTAATAATCAAGTTAAAGATTTTAAAGGTTGTGTATTTAAGAGCTCACCGCTCCTGTAAACACGCCGTGGCCTCCTCTCGCGTGCCATCTCTTTAAGAGGCCTCAGAAGTGAGCGAGCACCCTTCCAAACGTTTTTCCACCATCTGCCGGCCATCAGCTCGTCTGCATTCCTGAGCGGTCTCCATTTCACCTGGATCAAACCTCGGCGCAGATATATCGTCCCCGGGGAGGGGGGCGGGAGGGAAGGAGGCTAGACCGAGGGGCCGAGAGAGAGACGGCGTGGACTCGTACAGTAGCGACGGTGCTCGTGCGTGTCCGTGTGGTTTAACCTGGAGGTTTAGGAGGTACTGAAAGTAAAGCTCATGTCTCAAGACTCAAAGTTGTTTTGTTGAGCTTCTTTATATGAAACAACCTTCTTTGTTGAAGTGATTGAGCTGCTTCTCTCTGGTCTGGGATCAGGCTTCCTCCCCTTCCTCCCTGTAAAAACAAAACCTCAAGGTTTCTCAGGTTTTTCCTCCGTCACGTTTTTGTCCAGATGTGTAGATTCAGATTCAGATTCAGAATCCAGCCTGGAATGGTGTGAAGTCTGGAGTCCGTTCACGCCACAACACTACAAACCCCAGACACTGGGAGCATTCAGACCTGAAGGTATCTGCTTTCCCTTGGAAGAAAAACTGGCCCGGTTTGGAAATAGTTTCCCCCTTAAGAGAGATTCCTGCCTGTTGGGAAAGCACTCAAGATTCCTGGCATGACTCCACACTTTTCTCTTTTTTTCCCTTTTCTTTTGTGCTAATGTGAAGAAGGCGTCTGATAGTTTTGTTATTGCATTTGACCCAGACCTTGACTTTGAATGCTTTGAAAAAAACGAGTCGACCCGTGAGACCTGGCTGTGGAATTCCAGAGTTTATATATCATTATATAACCAAGCAAGTATTTCATCGTGCTTTTTTTAATACACCAGGTCTTTAAGGTCTTTGAGGCTTGGAAAAGTATTACATTACAAAGTTTACGAAGGAATGAGGACACAGATCTGATAATATAGTTTCATAAATAAATCTTTTATTTGTAACATATAAAATTAGATCATTTTTACACTTTAGTCCAGTATAACAATATTCAAATAAAGTAGCTACACTTCTGATAAATAATAATCATAACAATAATAACACATTCATTCAAACTTTAAAAATCTGGCGAATTCTCTGATCGAGTTGGTTTTCAATAGCTGCCGAACAATATGAACGCGTCTGTCCACATTAGGAAGGAATGTTACCACAAAATTGTTGTAAAGTTTCGACCAAAATATACATGGCAACATTTTTGAACCACTACGTTTTACTAACTGCTTCAACTTTACAAGTTGCTCCGTGACGAAGCTACGAAATCGATGCTCCACTGTGGAGCGAGTCTTTCAATACATGAAAGGCTGGAAAATGCTGACGAGTCCTCAGCAAACAGTGCACTTCATCAAACTCCTCAGGAAGCGAGCCCATGATTCCGTGGGAATCTAAAGAAGGTAGCTGATTGGCCGGCCTCCCCGGCCTGGCCGCCATTGGCCGTTTTCCACGTCACTGCTGACGTCGCGTCATTCCGTAACGGGATTTCCCTTCTCAGTCTGTGAACTTGTGGATGTCGTTGAAGAGCTGGTAGAAGGGGTAGGACGCCTCGTTGGCGTGGGGGCAGTTGAAGGTGCACTTGCAGGATTCGATCAGCATCACGTTCTTGTTGAAGGTCTCGCCGTCCTCGCAGCGGAACTTGACGCGGACCGTGCGGGTCAGCTGCGGGCTGCAGCAGCGTCCGTCCACGCAGGAACCGCAGTACCTGGGACGGTACTTCTTCAGGCTCGTGCAGCCGGCGTAGGTGAACTTCACCGCCTGAGTGGACTTCTTGGTTCTGTTGCACTTCTTACCTTTCTGTTTAAAGAGAAGAAATAATGCGGTCAGTTGAGTTTGTTTGAAAGCAGCGATCGTATATGACTTGCAGTATCGTCAAGCTACATATTTGTGTATGGAGGATCTCGCTTACCTTAAGGCTGGAGTAAGGTGACTGGGTACAAGGACGGACTTGGCAGATTCGGCTTTCCTTCACCAGCTTGCACTCGGCATTGTTGTTGGTAACTCTTGTGGAGATGCCGGTGCCGCAGGTCTTGGAGCACTGGGACCAGGGGGTGGTCTGGAGGATGCACTTCTGCCCGTCAAATATATGCGACTCAGCCGGGACTGCGAATGCTGCAAGAATAGAAGAACCAAAAGTTTAAATTCCATTCAAGCAAGCAAAATGAAACTTATTCAACTGATACAAAATGTCCGAGCTGGACGTTAGACAAAGGTACCTACCAGGTAGACGTTTGAGGCCAAGTTTGACGTTCGCCACCAGTTCGTTCCTGTTGGTGAGGTCACTCTCGGTCTCGTCGAGTATTGATTCTTTGCCCAGCAGCTTGTCAGAAGGTTCAATCTTCATGCCGTCATCGCAGACCCACTTCTCACAACACTGGCCTGGGATTTTGATCAGCCTGGGGTTGGAACAGCCCAGCGTTGGTAGCGATAGCTCCTGTGGGCAAAGAGGAACGCAGCCAACTGCTCCGTCGATGCATGTGCACTGGTGTTTACAGTTGGGTTGGAAGCTCTCTCCGTTTTGGTAGATCTTGCTGTTGTACTCGCAGGGTCTGCCTTCAATCTTGGCTGTTGAGAGACAAAAGAGGAAATACCGTTATTTAAAAGTCATTTCTCATAAGTAATAATATTACACATGTAATCGGTGACTGTAGCTCATGAATTCATGACATGTATGTCAAACACACCTCGGCAGATGCCTCTGGTGGCTCCTGGACTGGCCCCGTAGTTGCACTCCAGTCCTTTGGTGTGGTCGCATGGCTCGGTTCGGCTGCAGTCCTCGTTCAGCTGGCGAGCGCAAACTTTGCAGCAGCCGCAGCCGTCGGGGACCAGACCGACGCCCGGGGCGCATCTGGGAGCCTCGAGAGGGCACTCGCACTGTGCCGGGCATGAGGAGAACACCTAAGCAGGAGGTAAACAAAGCAGATTTAGTAACCTGTACTTAATTCAGACTGAAAATAGTCTGTTTACTTTAAATCTGTAGCCTATAAAAACACAGTATTAAGTCTTCTGGTTAAAATAACACTCAGAAGAGTATCTTAATCTTAAGTAATAATGGTTTCTCAGTAATTCTCTAGATGGTTTTCAGTGTATTTCCACTTCAAGAAGAAGCATTTAAAGATATAAATATGTACAAAATGTTCATTGCATCTCAAATGCTTTCTAACGGGGGTTTGTTTGGGAAACGTCCTGTTTAGAACGAGCTCTGAATTTCCCAACTGGGAACAAACATGCTGAAAAAATAACAGGTTTATTTTGGTGGCTTAAAAACCGTTTTAGATGAGACATTAGGTGGACAAAATCAAAACCAGCAGCTTTTCCAGGCTGAGGAGACCCGCTAAATCTGCCCAAACTAGAGACGATCAGCTGGTTAAAGCTGTTTTAGGTAAAGGCAGGGAAACCACGGAACCCTTTATAGGGTTTATAAAAAAAAAAAGCATGAAAAGTTTTACACTTACCAGATTAAAGCTGGTAATGAACACCAGGGCGACTGGAAGAAGGAACATCGCGTCCGGAATAAACTTCACTTCCAGGGAAATTAAAGCACTAAGTAAAGCAGGAAGTTCCTCGGTTGCTGGAGCTGTAAGTCCTCGGTTCGGCTTGATGTGAGGCAGTGAGTTCGCTGCAGAAGGTGGCTTTGCAGTGCGCACTGTTTGCAGCTGAAGCGCAGTTTGAGCGTCAGTGAGCTCGTGGCTCCTTTATATAGAGCGGCCGGCGCGCGCTGACGTCGCCGCGCGCTGAACTGGTCCGAAACTATGCGCGGAATGCGTCCCGGGTTAAGCACCACCCTGTCTCACTCTCTCCTTTTTCCCTCTTCTCTCTCTGCCTTAAATGAATTTTCCTCTTCAGGATGAACACATTGTTCAGCCCCATCGCCCCCCCCCCCCCCCCCCCCCCCCCCCCCCCCGTCCTGCCTCACCGCGGCCGCCTCGTTTTACCGTCGTGATTTCATCTCAGAACCTCGCCGCTGATCGTCGGGCTAAAAATAACAGCATGCGCACTTTGGTCCTGGTCACTTTTGGTGAGAAGGTCCTGGGTTCGAATCCCAGGCGGGGCGGTCCGGGTCCTTTCTGTGCGGAGTTTGCATGTTTCCTCCGGTTGCTCCGGTTTTCTCACACAGTCCAAAAAACATGCAGTCAGGTTAAATGGAGACACTGAATTGCCCTATAGGTGAATGTGTGTGTGGTTGTGTGTGTCTGCCTTGCGATGGACTGGCGTCCCGTCCGGGGTGTTACTGTGTGCCTTGCGCCCATTGAAAAGCTGGGATAGGCTCCTAATTGGATAAGCGGATAAGAAAGCGAATGTAGCACGTGTCTGTGTGGGTTTCTTCCAGGAGCTCCGGTTTCCTCCCACAGTCTTAAGACACTGGGGATACTTGTGAACTGATGAATCTATCTGTCCTGTCCTTAATGTAACCATAGTGTGTAAAACATGACGTTAAAATCCTAATAATAAATAAATAATAAATAATGCGCATGAATCAACACACTCATTTAGCTTCATATAAATAAACTACTTTTCTTTTTATCGTTTTCTTTTCATCTATAATCATATAAACAAACATATACATCATTTTCTTTTAATAAAATACTGTTTACACTGTGGTGGAATATATAACTTTTATTTATATTTAGTTATATTTAGTCTTTTTTTTTGGTGAATATTTTCTCTTCATGCACTTTGCCTTACATTTTCTCTTTCATGAGAAGGTCCTGGGTTCGATTCCCAGGCGGGGCGGTCCGGGTACTTTCTGTGAGGAGTTTGCATGTTCTCCTCGTGTCTGCGTGGGTTTCCTCCGGGAGCTCCGGTTTCCTCCCACAGTCCAAAGACGTCCAGTCAGGTGAATTGGAGACACTGAATTGACCTATAGGTGAATGTGTGTGTGTGTGTGTGTCTGCCCTGTGATGGACTGGCGCCCCGTCCAGGGTGTTACTGTGTGCCTTGTGCCCATCGGAAAGCTGGGATAGGCTCCAGCACCCCATCCCCCACCCCCCACGCAACCCTAACTGGATAAGCGGTTAAGAAAGTGAGTGAGTGTTTTGCGTGGCTTGTTGTGGAAGTTATATTTCATTCCAGCATTTAATCAAATAAACTTTCTTTTATAATTTTTTATTTCACTTTGCTTTATTATTCGCTCCTTGTAGTAATTTTTGTTTACTTTTGTTCTACTATTACTTTATTTCTTTATTCAGTACATTGTTGACACACTGTAAACTTGATTTACCCCCTTAAAAGTTCATCTTGAGCTTTTCTGTCTTGTTTTATAATCTTTGAAGAACATTTTCTAAACTTTCTGGGTTTATTTATCTTTCTATCTTTCTGTTATTATTGCTTTATACACACGCAATTAAACATTTTATATATTTATACTGATAAAGCCGAACAATAGAACCATAGGTAGCCTAGTGGGTAGCACTGTCGCTTAGAGCTTTGGGCTATCAACCGGAAGATTGGCGGTTCAAATCCAGGCTCTGCTATGCAGCCACTGTTGGGTCCTTGAGCAAGGCCCTTAACCCTGTCTGCTCCAGGGGCGCCGTACGATGGCTGACCCTGCGCTCTGACCCACAGCTTCCAAACAAGCTGGGATATGCGAAGAAAGAATTTCATTGTACTCTACACCTGTATATATCTTCTTCTTCTTCCCCCAAAATGTGCATGTCAATGTCTATTTTAGGCTCTTGGTGGTTCCTCGTAGTTCATGTGGAACTACCTGGGTGGCAAGGGGTGTCACAGGCAGCCGTGGTGAGTACCCACAGAGTGCGGTCCGAGGAGGGACAAGCCACAAACTGGTACCAAATACTACACGAGTCCTTCAGAAGTCTTGTGTTTTGGTTCATCTGTGGCTCATATATGTGGCTCATGTACAGTATATATACAATATTATTTACACAGAGTTTTGGCTCGGCCTTTAAACCTTTACTGTGCCCCATTATTTTATTGTTCTGTCCTTTATTGTGTGTTCTTGCATTTCTGTATAGATGTCACTAAAAGGACGTAAACAATCGTAACCTGTGGAAACCTGTGTTTCTTTATACACACAAAAATCTGTTCCTATGCCCGTAAATATGAGGCATCCTGGACTGTGCCATGACGGCATGCATTTTTGTTTTGTTTCCATAAGAACGGTGCCAGCCACAGATGTGCCAACCAAGCATCTGAGCAACATATGCCCACATCAGTGAGAACGACAGGAGAAAAGCAGCGCCAGATCACGACTCTAAACTTAGCAAGCCTCGACTTTAGCGTGTGCGCACCGTAAAACCTGGGATCCTATGAGAACGCCTAAAAATTCAAGTTTAGATTTAACTGCTTCTATTTTTGGCCTGTTATTTTTTTTCCCCTCTCTGCTTTCTACAGCTGCAAGCACTTCCAGATGTGGCCTCCACACGTAACAGCATGGCCATATTTGGTATGGCAGCAGCCCCTGCATTATTAACATATTTTCTCTCTGGGTTTAGTCAGCCACAAAGCATTCCTGACAGCTCCGAGGTCTCCTAAATGTGTTCTCCATGGAGGAAATTCCTCCGACTTTCCGTGCAATCTGTCCACCAGCTTTCCAGAAACACACAGAGAGTGAAAGTGCAACTCTCACCCAGATTTCCTTATAAGATGTTGGTTTGAAAGAGAGGAAAAAAAACTAAACAAAACACAAGCAGGCCACGAGGTTTCGTACGAGGTTAAAAATAAGTAACGTTTCCCCCGCTGGAGGTGGTGGATCGAGCTAACGGCTCAGTTTTAAACAGATTCATGAATGAACACAGATGAATAAAGTCCGGCTCCGGTCTAGACGGGATGTACTCTGGGGTTGTTGGAGTTTGTGACCGTCACTGTTTGCTTGGGGCGTGTATGCTAAAGTGGCAAAGATGTGGTGTATGTGTTAGAAGATGCGATGTGCTGTAGGTAAGACTGTTTTTATTTACTCACTGCAGTGTTGAATGAAGAGACTGTGCTGGGTATGAACTGTGTGATTTTACTTTGTTTGCTGGAGTAAATATGGAGTACCAGTAGATGTAGATGTATTGTGCTGTACTACTGCTAGTTGGGATGGGGGCGAGGGTGTAAATAAGGATTGGTTAGCTGTGTAACCTCACTGATTTGCATCCTGGATAAAAAATCTATCTATACTTATTACATTATTACTTGCTTCAGGTTTTAGAAACATCAATTGCTTTATTGGATTGAACATTCATTCATTCATTGTCTGTTTTACCACCGCTTTATTCTGGTCAGGGTTGCAGTGGGCCTGATTCATTGGGGAAAAGGTAGGAAACACCCCAGACAGGTCGTCACAACATCACAGGGCACACACACATACACACACACTTTCTAGTGGCGCCAGTTGGCCTGCATGTCTTTGGACTGTGGGAGGAAACCGGAGCACCTGGAGGAAACCCACACAGACACTGGGCGAACATGTGGCAGCTGTAGCCTAGTGGTTAAGGTACTAGACTAGTAAGCAGAAGGTTGCTGGTTCATACCCCACCACTGCCAGGTTGCCACTGTTGGGCCCTTGAGAAAGACCCTTAACCCTAAATTGCTTAGACTGTATACTGTTAGTATACTGTATTATCCAGAGCATCTGATAAATGCTGAAAACGTAAACAGCCGAGTCGTTAATGTACTGGACCAGTGAACAGAGGGTTCCTGGTTCAAGCCCCACCACTGCCAGGTTGCTGCTGTTGGGCCCTTGTGCAAGGCCCTTAACCCTCACTTGCTCAAACTGTGTACTGTAACTGTAATGTAAGTCGCTTTGGATAAAGGCGTCCGCTAAATGCTGAAAATGTAATGACCCTGGCTGCATCAGGGAATCGAACCCAGGACCTCCTTGCTGTGGGCGACAGTGCTGTAATAATGAAAGAGTTGATTGTGGTGTTGTACACTATATGGATAAAAGTATGTGGACATGAGCTAGTAGGACATTCCAAAACCACATGCATAGGGATAGCGCTGGTCGCTACTTTGTGGATGTCACAATATACAGTGTTTGAAGTGTGTCTGTAGGAATTTGTACCCATGAAGTAAGAGAGTTTGGCCTGCAACTGATGTTCCAAATGATTCCTAGGATGTCGAGCGTTCTCTCACAACAAACTCATTAGATCGTGTCTTTCCAAACTTCGCTTTGTACTCAGGATCAAAGATGCGGGCTAATTAAATTGTACTTGGTGCTTTTCCCCACTCATACATGCTTTCCTGACCTACAGCCTACAAATCTCATGGGGCAGGACGTCATCTGTGCAGGACGGGGTCTGAAACAGATTTGTAATCCCCCTACAGACTCCTGTGTCACTGGATATTGAACTCGTGCTATTACTGATGACAGAACAAAGCAGACTGCGCTCGTATCCTGACCCGGGTCGCAGTAAAGCCTGTCGCTCTGGTTACATCATCCAGCCCTGTCCGACCGAACCCGCTCCCGAGGGGACGGCACCACCGCTCGCGCAGGGACGTAACGTGATTACGACGACGCCTCTTTCCTCCTGACATCTGTTCCCGAGTGTCGCGCTCAAAGGCCGTGTCTGTCCGTTTTCCCTTGGAGGAAGCGCGTGTTTGAGGAAACAGTGCTGTCGCTGGGCTGCGGGATCTCAGCGGAATCAGCGTTTCTTTTTTTAATCCTGTAATTACGCGTTTGGGAAATATTACAAAATCCATGTTACATGCTGTAATGGCAGCTATAATATTTTCCAATTGCTCGGCACCCCTCCTGCCCTTTTACTGGGGAAAAGAATGAAGTGAAGCCTTGTTTTCTTATTGATTTGAACAAGTGACTCATGGCCTAAGCGCACCCGGGGTAAAAGCTGATGTTTTGTTGGATGACGTCTTTATGAGGCTCCACAAACATCCCTGACCTTGCATCACGACAGTTTTAAGATGTTGCGCGACTCCTTCGCGTTGCCACGCTGCCAGATTGTTGCTGGACGATCTCGGTTCTTGTTTATTATTGTTGTAAACGGTCGGTCCGGTTGCCAGAGGATCTCAGGGTTACGTTATTAGTTTGGGATTTTGCTTGGACTGCGAGTATGAGAGGTTTGACAGCCTGTAGAGGAAGCACTGCATCTGGAAGAGGTCATATTATAAGTGGTAAACTGTGTGGCAACAGTTTAGGGAAGTTCTGTCCTGTTCACGCTTGATTACGCCCCTGTGTGCACACTGAGGTTTAGAATAGATTAGAATAGAATAAAACACCTTTATTTGTCAGTTATACATACACTTGTGCAGCTTGTTTTTGAAAGCTGAGGTCAGACCGCAGGGTCAGCCATTGTACGACACCCCTGGAACAGACAGATTTAAGGGCCTCGCTCAAGGGCCCAACAGCCCAAAGCTCTGCCCTGATACCCCAAATATCTACCCACTAGGCCACCACTGTTTAGTTTGACGAGGCCCTGACCTCAAGCCATCTAAACATCTTTGGGATGAATTGGAATGTCAGACACACTTCCCAGTACCCCTGAGCGAGGCCCTTAATCCTCAGTTGCTCAAAATTGTGTTCAGTCATAACTGTGAGTTGGTTTAGATAAAAAGCGTCTGCTAAGTTTAACTAAATGGGCACAAATTCCCACACACAGACATACTTCTCAGAAGAGTGGCTCTGTTTAATACAGTTTGTTTTTGAAATAGGACATCAACAAGCTCATGGTGGGGTATCCAAATACTTTTGACCACATACTGTACATCAGGTAAATACTAAGAAGAGCTTCCAGAGTGATTCCATCAAGCGCTCGGTGAGGTGCAGATAAAGAATATAAACATGTTGGGACATTCGGAGGACCTTGACGTTCTCCAGCTCTTCTCACCCGCTTTTAAGGCGTCTTCGACCAAAGACCAGGTGCGCATGGGTTCACGTTCCTTCCTGCAGGAGACAGAGAGAGCGAGAGCTGGAGGAATGGAAAACGAGAGGGAGGGGGTGAAGCGGAAAGACCTGTCTGAAATAAAAGAGCTGGTATGTGGGCCTTCAGGAATGTTTAGACCCGTCAGGATAATTGAGTGGATCTGGAACAAGGAAAGACAAACTTTGTTCCTGGGGTGCGGAGGAATGTGCATGGGGATGTCTGGAGAGCGAATTCCAGCCCGAATCAGACGGAAAGACGCACACACACACACACACTTATGACACACTTTGAACTAAAAATTCCAATAAAGGTTCAATGCTATACAAGAACCATATTTGGTTCTTGAAGAACCTTTAGATGAGCGACTCAATACCGAAGTTTAGAAGGTTCTGGAAGGTTCCTTGGTGTGACCTGACCACCACAGACTAGAATGTTCTTCAAGGAACCAAACATGGATTTACCTGGCATTATTGTAAATAACCCTCGACTGCAGGCTCGTCGTTCATACATCAAACGTCACGTTTCGGTAAAAAATCATGAACCATTTTAATTATTAAAATAAGAAAAACTTGTCGGACATTCACTGTGTGGCCAAAAGTATGTGGACACCCCTCCTACAGGTGTATACAAATGAGCTATATAAGGTAAATATTATGATTTTAACAATGTGGAAACAGTTTAGGGACTGTTTCGCTTCTCTTTGCTTCTCTTCACTTCTCTTCTTTTCTCTTCACTTCACTTCTCTCTCTTTGCTTCACTTCTCTTCTCTTCATTTCTCTTCGCTTCTCTTCGCTTCTCTTCGCTTCTCTTCTCTTCGCTTCTCTTCTTTGCTCTCACTGATTCTATTGACTGAATGGGCACAAATTCCCATGAACACACTCCAAAGTATTGTAGAAAGGCTTTCCAGAGGAGTGTAGAAAGGAGGGAGCATTTCAGTATAAATGGATGTGGTTTCGGAATGGCTCGTCCAGTAAACTCATGGTTCCACAAATACGTCTGTGGGGAAGTTCCAATGCATCCCCAAAGGTGTTCAACAGGGTTGAGGTCAGGGCTAAGTGAATTTCTTTATGGATTTTGGTTTGGAACAGGAACAGAGATGGCTTGAACACAAATGAATTCAATGATTTTTAGGGCGTCCATATACTTTTGCCCACTTTTGAATCATGTATTCCATTTTCAGCCATCAATCAGCTCCATCACTGATACACACTGAGGTCTCAGTACGGCTAAGGCAGATTGGTAGTTATACCCACATACGCCCCCTGCACCCGTGTGCCTACTGAGTAACGCCACCGCACCCCACCCCCCCGGCACATTCCTGCTTTAAGAGATTGTTTTGTAAGGTGAAATCCTCCTGCAGTATGCCCGTGCCATTCCTCTTCCCTCTGTGATCCCACAGCTCTGTTGTTTTTCTTTCTTGATTACCATACCACTCATACCGTGGACTAAAAATACTCCACCGGTCTGGTAACGCTTTTCTCCAGGTCGGCCGTGGATCTCTTTCCACGCCTGGGGTTTTATTGGAAGCGAGCGGATATCCGTGCCCTCTGTTCACAGTTGGCGTGATGCTGAGGGGCAGGACCATGACGACTGGCATGCGGGCATGTAATTAAGAATCAAAAGTGCAAATCTCGTGCCAAAAACAGATCAGACAAAAACATTGGGAAGAGTCTCGACCTCTCGCTCAGTAAATCAGCGGGCGGGTTTTAAGTTCGGGGTTTGTTTACTTGTGTTTTGATGATCTGACTGGGTACAGGAACTGTATCCCACAGTTACTGACTTTAATCAGATCAAATCACTTTTATTGTCACATCACATTAACAGAGGTGTGAAGGGTGACTGTGTGCATGGTCCCTCACTGCTGTAAATACACATTAAATACAAAAATATACACATTAAATTTACATTTCTGCATTTAGCGGATGCTTTTATCCAGAGTGACTTACAGTACTGTGGCCTAGCTCAAGAGCCCAACAGTGGCAACCTGGCAGTGGTGAGGCTTGAACCGGCAACCTTCTGATTACTGGACCAGTACCTTAACCACTAGGCTACAACTGCCCTTGGTATTTCCCTTGGAAACACACCCCGGACAGGACGACAGTCCATCGCCAGGCCTCGGAGATGAAGCTTTGCTTTGTAGCTTTAATCTCATCATTTCTACAAGATTTTGGAGAAGAAAAGAGAAGGTCCGGCTCATGATTCAAATTTAATTCATCCCAGAAGTGTTGAGTTGTGTTGAGCTCATTTGCACAAAACTGGTCAGCAAAAGTTGCAGAAACAACTAAATACAATCACTACGAGGCGTGTCCACATACTTTTGACCATATAGGGTCTGTCTGAAAACCTTGTGATCTCTCTACATAGACGTATTTTACATCATACTATTCTCCTGAGAAGAGGGCGTGTCTAAATTCTTAGATCCCTTAAAATGCTCCTACTGAGGCGCCTCAATTCTGAGTGATGATCTGAGGGAGCGTCCGACATTAAGAAATGATAAAAGAACGAATTTTTTAAACATTACTTTCTTGGTGAGACCATTAAAGGGCTAAAATGGACCCCTGGTGTAATAAATAAATTATATAAAGGACATTATATGCTTCTGATTCTGCAGCAACAGTTAAGGGAGGGTCCGTTCCTGTTCCAGCACAACTGTGCCCCTGTGTACCACGCAAGCTCTATAAAGATCTCAACAGCTTTGGAATAAACCTGAACATCATTAAGGGCTTCATCAGTGCAGAATGCACTATTTAACAGATTGGGCACAAATTCCCACATACATACTCCAAAGTCTTGTGAGAAGCCTTCTCATATTTGAGATATTAGATGTCCTACAAACTCATAGTCAAGTGTCCAGATACTTTTGGCCTTATAGTATATCATAGAGTGAAATGACGAAAACAACAGGGAGGGCGGCAGGCGGCTCGGTGGGTAGCACAGTCTCCTCACAGCGAGAAGGTCCTGGTTTCGATCCCCGGGTGGGGCGGTCAGGGTCCTTTCTGTGTGGAGTTTGCATGTTCTCCCCGTGTCTGTGTGGGTTTCCTCCAGGAGCTCCGGTTTCCACCCACAGTCCAGAAACATGCAAGTGAGGTGAACTGGAGATACTAAATTGTCCACGACTGTGTTTGACATTAAATCTTGAATCTTGTGTAAGCAGTAACTACCGTTCCTGTCATGAATGTAACCAAAGTGTGTAAAACATGAGGTTTAAATCCTAATAAATAAATAATAGCATTTGTTTTTGATATGAGATGTACAACAGGTCATGGTCAGGTGTCCGAATACTTTTGGCAAAACATTAGGGTGCAAATACTTTTTCTCTTCGTTGTACTTGACTAGAACCTGTAGCCTCGATGAGAGACTTCCAATGCGCGCCCACGTGACTCCGTTACGCGCACCGGGAGCGCGCACTGTCAGTGTGCGACAGGAAGCGACAGAAAGCGAAAATAAACCAAAGTCGCGAGACACAGGCTGGTCGGTAACGGGCGCGTGAAGAGTGCAGAGAGCTCGCGGTGCGGTTCGGTTAATGGTTAGTATTTACTGGTTAGTAGTGCACGTCCGGGCTGATGGAGGCGGATTCGGGGTTCGGGAGGTTCACCCATGCCGTGGTGCGCAACATGCCGTCCTCGTTCGCGGCGGAAGCGCTGCGCAGCGGCGCGCTGGGGGAGGTGGACAGCGCGCGGGCGCGGCAGGAGCACGGGCACTATGTGCGCGTGCTGAAGGAGCGGCTCGGGCTGCAGGTGCTCGTGCTGGAGGCGGATGAGGCGCTGCCGGACTGCGTGTTCGTGGAGGACGCGGCGGTGGTGTGCGGGGACACCGCGATCATTACCAGACCCGGAGCTCCGAGCCGCCGTGGAGAGGTGAGCGCATTCATAACCGCTCCAAGGGAACCGTTGTAACGGGGGCGGGACATTTTTCTGCGCAGCTTCCGGGCTGTGGAGCTCTGAATAGTTCCAAACATCCCATAGAGCCCCGTTCATCTCCACCACTTATCAAGCATTTTCAGCTGTATGTTCAAGTCAAGTCAAAGTTGCTTTATTGTCAAAACTGCAATATGTGCAGGACATACAGAGGATTGAAATTGCGTTACTCTCTGACCCATGGTGCAACATTAACATTAATTAAACAATAAACCTAGAATAAAAGAAGAATATAAAAATAGAATAAGAATAAACACACTAAAGCGCAAATATACAGTATATACACTGACACAAATATGAAAATATAGAAGTAAAATGACCATTTGAAAATTTTAAAAATAGAAGTCCCAATATTAAAACTTAGGCATAAATTTATGTTGCTTTGTTTTAAAATAATAATGAATTTAATGTCATTAATATACTTAATACTGTTATTGTTTAGCATTTGCTCAGCACTAAATGTGACATGTTTATCTTAATTAATAGGTATAACCGAATTTAGCTTAGTCAGTTAAGCTTAATTAATGCCACATGAGTCTTTTCACCTAAAATGAGTTGATTAATCAAGAGTCTAGTTACAGAAATGATCATAAAACATTAGAACCACAATAAATCATGCTACTTTTACTTTCATACTTAAGTACAGTGGGGCCAAAAAGTATTTAGTCAGCCACTGATTGTGCAAGTTCTCCTACTTAGAAAGATGAGAGAGGTCTGTAATTTTCATCATAGGTACACTTCAACTATGAGAGACAAAATGAGAAAAAAAAATCCAGGAAATCACATTGTAGGATTTTTAAAGAATTTATTTGTAAATTATGGTGGAAAATAAGTATTTGGTCACCCACAAACAAGCAAGATTTCTGGCTCTCACAGACCTGCAACTTCTTTAAGAAGCTCTTCTGTCCTCCACTCGTTACCTGTATTAATTAATTTTACTGGAGTAATATTTTACCTTGGATATCTCTACTTTAACTGAACTTCATGGTTTTTGTACCTTATCCACCTTTTACATTAGACAAAATGAACTAGTGCATATTCATAATGAATCCATTAATCCATTTATTACATGTAGGAATCAATTATTAATCTTCTTTTTTTTCTTTTCCTCGGCCTTTGTCCCGTTCGGTTGCGGGGTCGGCTCTCGGCGGATCATGATCTGCACATCGATTTGGCAAAATTTTTTACGCCACGCCACTATTTACGCCCTATTTTATCCGGGCTTGGGACCGGCACTACAATGCACTGGTTTGTGCATCTAGCGGCTAGGTATCTATAGGACAATTCGGTGTTTCCAGTTAGCCTGGTGGCATGTTTTTGGACTGTGGGAGGAAACCGGAGCACCCGGAGGAAACCCACGCGGACACGGGGAGAACATGCAAACTCCGCACAGAAAGGACCCGGACCGCCCCCACCTGGGGATCGAACCCAGGACCTTCTTGCTGTGAGGCGACAGTGCTACCCACCGAGCCACCGCGCCGCCCTAGGAATCAATTATTAATTACTCATTAAATAAGACATGAATGAAGCTATTTCATGTACATGCACTATAATGTTAAAGGTACGGTAGTGTGTTTATGAATCTGATGATTCAGTGCAGGTAAACCTTATGAATCCAGCACATGACTTAGTGTTTAACCAAAATGATTATTATTATGAATCCTCAGGAAAGTGAAGGGAGATTAGTTCATGCAAAAAACAAAACAAAAAAACTCTTTAATCTCTGTACTGTATATTGTCTCTACTACTTACTGATATGGCATTATGTAATGTATGCTAATATAATGTACTGTGTGTTAACAAGTCATTATAAACATCAATCTTCCACTTTATACACCAAATTGACATTAAAGCAGATGCAGTAAATGTAAAGGCAGGTGAAAATACCCAGAAAATGTTTATTATTTAGCGTTTAATATTTCATTCACTGCTGCCGGTCCCATATGAGAACATGACAGCGCCGGGTTTGTTTGGAACTATTGGAGGGTTACATGAACCACGTGACCGCGTGACGGCGAGATCAAAGAGTGTCGCAACTCTCTCTATCTACGGCTCTGGAGGAGAGTGCACGTACATCCCCTCCTCTTCCTCCTCCTCATCATCACGTGACCTTTATTTATACTATATATCTCTCCTATAGGTCATATCATTCCCAATCATGGACTCCTTTCAGCATCACATCTATCACATCAGCTCAGATACTAAATACACGTGCATTGCTGATCTAAAACTCAGAAGTCTTGCTTGTTGGGCCCAAATCGCTGCTCTCTAACTTTTCAGAACTTTCTGTGCATGTGGATATTATAGCTGTCCATACTCTCTATAAAATAGTTAAAGACCTCGGTGTCATTTTTGACGTTTGGTGTTAAGTCTGTCACAAAACCTGCGTTCAGACCGGCAGCGACTTTTCGCCTCTTGTCGTCTCTTGTCGCTGATCGCTCATCGCCCTGTGTTCACACCGGCAGTGCCATTGTCGCCTGTGGGCGTTTGGATCGAGACCGTAGCCATGAAATGAACATTGGTGGGGACCAAATTAATTTGGGGCCGTTTTTAAACATTCCTGCCATATCAACAACTGGCACTGGCAAATTCTAACAACACTGAGCCAGTGAGAGGAACAAAGCTAGTGTAGGCAGCTGTAGCCTAGTGGTTAATGTACTGGGCTATTAATCAGAAGGTCGGTGGTTCAGGCCTCACCACTGCCGAGTTGCTGCTGTTGGGCCCTTGAGCAAGGCCCTCAACCCCCAATTGCTCAGACTGTATACTGTCACAGTACTGTGAGTCGCTTTGGATAAAAGTGGCAGCTAAATGCCGAAAATGTAAATGTAGGAATATGACAAAACTGTGTTTGTGCTTTGTTATCGCTGCGTCTATGTGTGTGTGGCAGTGTGTGTGTGTGTGTGTGTGTGTGTGTGTGTGTCTTTATGTTTGTGTGTGTGTATGTTTGTGAGGGTATTTAAAAGTGTGTGACATTGTGTGTGTGACGGTGTGTAAGAAGGTGTACGTGTGTTTGTGTGTGAGTTTAAAAGTGTGTGTCTTTGTGTGTGTGGCATTGTGTGTTTGTGTGTGTGTGGAATTGTGTGTTTGTGTGTGACTGTGTGTGTGACTGTGTGTGTGTGACTGTGTGTGTGTGTAACAGTGTGTGTGTGACTGTGTGTGTGTGACTGTGTGTGTGTGTGTGACTGTGTGTGAGACAGTGTGTAAGAGTGTGTACGTGTGTTTGTGTGTGAGTTTAAAAGTGTGTGTCCTTATGTTTGTGTGTGTGGCATTGTGTGTTTGTGTGTGTCTATGTTTGTGTGTGTCTTTATGTTTGTGTGTGTGGCAGTGTGTGCGTGTGTCTTTATGTTTGTGAGTGTATTTAAAAGTGTGTGTGACTGTGTGTGTGACGGTGTGTAAGAGTGTGTACGTGTGTTTGTGTGTGAGTTTAAAAGTGTGTGTCCTTATGTTTGTGTGTGTGGCATTGTGTGTTTGTGTGTGTCTATGTTTGTGTGTGTCTTTATGTTTGTGTGTGTGGCAGTGTGTGCGTGTGTCTTTATGTTTGTGAGTGTATTTAAAAGTGTGTGTGACTGTGTGTGTGACGGTGTGTAAGAGTGTGTACGTGTGTTTGTGTGTGAGTTTAAAAGTGTGTGTCTTAATGTTTGTGTGTGTGGCATTGTGTGTTTGTGTGTGTGGCATTGTGTGTTTGTGTGTGACACTGTGTGTGTGACTGTGTGTGTAACAGTGTGTGTGTGTAACAGTGTGTGTGTGTGTGACTGTGTGTGTGAGACAGTGTGTAAGAGTGTGTACGTGTGTTTGTGTGTGAGTTGAAAAGTGTGTGTCTATGTTTGTGTGTGTGGCATTGTGTGTTTGTGTGTGTGACAGTGTGTGTGTGTGACAGTGTGTAAGAGTGTGTATGTGTGTTTGTGTGTAAGTTTAAAAGTGTGTGTCTTTATGTTTGTGTGTGGGGCATTGTGTGTATGTGTATGTGACATTGTGTGTGTTTGTGTGTGTGTGTGTGTGTGTGTGTGTGTTGTATTGATGTATTGATCTGTGCACTCAGTGTCGGCGCTCAGTGAAGTGGGACTAACAGGCTGTGACACAACCGAACACCAGCCACACACACACACACACACACATACACACACACACTTACATTCACTGAGCACTTTAATAGGAACACTAGCAGCAGTGTTTTTAAACACTCCAATCAAAAATATAATAAACACCACCAGCGTCTGTGTTTAGTAAGTGTCCACCGATAGAAGACCAGAGGAGGATGAACACACACCGTCTCTCTCTGACTGTGTTAGCCTGCTTTTAGCCCTTCATGCCTAACAAACTCCCAAAATATCAGATCTGGTCCCTCAGATTTATTCCACGACTCCAGGTCGCTTTTCTGAAACCTGAAAAACCAAAATGAATTCTGAAGAAGTTAGCTGAAGCTAAAATGCAAAGTCATGGTTGAAGAGTCTGTGAGAAAAGTAGCGTCGAGTCTCTAACAGGAAGTTGGAGGTGTATTCCGGCCGGTGTGGACGGAGGGGTGGACGTAGGGGTGGACGTCGTTCCTCCTTCAGCAGGTCTGAGCAGAGCTTCGGGTGTTTCACAGGCACTTGGTGAATTTAGCATCACAAGAAGTGATTTCCTAAAGTCACCGTCTGTACCGAAACCCCAGACATCAGTACTGAGCACACGCTGAGACTCGGCATCCGGTGTGAAATGGTTTCATTCTATTTTTAGCACAGTGTACCTGGTCAGAGTCGCGGTGGGTCCGGTTTCCCTTGGAAACACACCCCGGACAGGACGACAGTCCATCGCCGGGCCTCGGAGACGACGCTTTGCTTTGTAGCTTTAATCTTATCATTTGTACAAGATTTCGGAGTGTGCCTTTTGTGTGGGAATTTGTGCCCGTTCAGTCAATATGGTCAGTGAGGTCAGGCGCTGATGTTGAAAGAAAGAGAGGGTTAATTCATCCCAGAAGTGTTGAGTTGTGTGGAGCTCGTTTGTACACATCTGGTCAGTGTATGTTACATAAACAACTAAATACAATCGTTACAAGACGTGTCCACATACTTTTGGCCATACGCTCGCTCTCTCTCTACTCTTAGGTCATCCTACACTCCCGGGAAGAGGGCGTGTCTAAATTCTTAGATCCCTTAAAATGCTCCTACTGAGGCGCCTTAATTCTGAGTGACGATCTGACTGAATGACGGGGGAGCACCCGACGCCTCCTCAGCGCTGAGGGCAATCCCAGCATTCAGTGTGGCACGACATGGCGGATTAATGCGGAGCAACCAACGGAGTTCTTGTCAAATGTAAATAAATTCTCATCGATGTTTAATTTGTATACAGGTGTAATTATATACGTGTTGTTTATTTGTACATTCATGCTCGTCAGGGACGGTTTAAGCGTTTTCGGTACGCGGAGGGAGGCGTTAGCTGGCGTGAGCAGCCTGATGCTAACTGTGTTAACCTAGTAAGCTAAAACTGCGGCGACGTAGATAGTGCATCTAAATAATCTGACTTATGAGCTCCATGTCGCATTAGAATCCTCTCTACTGAGGCAGCTGATCAGGCAGGCGTTAGGCAGCGAGGCAGCTCACTAGGTTTTCAGACACACCCCATGAGTGTAGATTTGGAGTAGATATATGGAGACACCTGACCTTGACCACGTGATGTTAGGCCTCCCGTTCCAACACTCTTCTGGGACGGCTCGAGATTTTGGGGCGTGTCTGTCTGCACCCATTCAGTCAAACCAGCATCAGCAAGCAATGAGGGTTGAGGGTCTTGCACAGGGAACCAACACTAGGAACTTGGCAGTATTGGGAATTGAACCAGCAACCTTTTGATCACTATCTAGTACCATAACCACTGGTGTTTCAATTCATCCCAGAGGAGTTCAGTGAGGTTGAGGTCAGGACACGGGCGTTTCCCAAACCACTGCCAGTAGACGTTGGATTTTGGATTGACGGTGCTCCCAGAGAGGAGAAAATCACTTGATCCAGCCCTGGATGATTCACTGGTCTTGTATTTGGAACTGATCCCTCTTTCCTGTGTTTGCTAATCCCACTGGCGGCCCCCTCGCTGGCACTCGTACCCAGACTGGCAGGTAGTTTCCTAATTGGTTGCGTGTTACATTCCAGTTTCTGTGATGTTGTTGGACTGACGGTTCGGGGTTCCGGCAGCCCGGTCTGTGATTGGTCCGTTCTGGATCCGTGACGTCCGTTTGCTCCGCCGTGTTTGTGGAGAAACTCCGCGCCGGCTTTAGGTTCCACGGCGATGGGATGGAATTGGACGGACGACGCGGCGTCGTGGAAACGATCCGATTCTGCGTCACACACGCGCGCTCGTACGTCTGCGTTCTGGTGTGTGTGGACGGAGCTCCGCTGACCTTTCGGGACCGGAGTCGGGAAGTGCTTGTGTACGTTTCCGTCTCACCCTGAAGCTCCTCGCACCATCACACGCTGTGCAAATTCTATAGCTGGAACTTCTGCCGTTCCACAAAATAACTGAACACGTCCTGAATTTAACATACCGGGTAATTAAAACAAACACTTACGGACAAAAGTATTGGGACGCCCCTTTTAATGTGTTTAATTCATGTTTCAACTTCGACAATTCCCAATAGCTGTTATACTGTAGAATATTTATGTAAAGGAAATTACATGCTTCCAGCTTTACAGCAACAGTTTAGGGAAGGTCCTTTCCTGTTCCAGGATGACTCTGCAAGGCTCTGGTAAGACCTGAAGAAAAGCTCGGTTTAAAATCCAAGAAACTCCAGTGGAATGAACTGGAACATCAACTGAGGCTTTCCTGACCAATATCAGTGCTCAGCCATACAAATGCTCTCATCTTTTGGCTAACCGGGCACAAATTCCCAAATTCCCCTTTTTAGTGCATCCAATTGCCCGATTGCGTCATGCTTCCTCTCCACCAATGCCAATCCCCGCTCTGATTGAGGAGAACGAAGCTAACCCACGCCCCCTCCGACACGTGGGCAGCAGCCGTATGCATCTTATCACCTACACTTTGACGAGTGCAGTGCAGCTCAGCGTTGTGTACGGAGAGACACACCCTGAGAGCACTCTTTTATCATCTCTGTGCAGGTGCCATCAATCAGCCAGCAGAGGTCATAATTGCACCAGTCATGTGAGAGAGACCCCATCCGGCTTAGTCCCGCCCATATCTGCACGACAGGCCAATCGTTGTTCATGTGGGTGCTCAGCCTTAGCCGGTAGGCAGAGCTGAGACTCGATACGATGTATTTGAGATCCCAGCTCTGGTGTTCTAGTGTGTGTTTTTACTGCTGCGCCACCTGAGCGGCGTAGTATGTAAGTACTAAAGTATGTAGACACACGGCTATAATTTACTTGGTTATTTTATTCCCAAACTGTTGACGTTAATGTAAAGTTGCACTTCCTTCACGTCTCTAGAAGTCTCCACTTGTATGGGAAGAATTTTCACAAGATTTTGGACTGTGTCTGTTGGAATTTCTGCCCATTTGTTCAAAGGAGCATGTGGGAGGTCAGGTCTTGTTGTGCAGAAAGGCCGTGCTCACAATCGATGATCATTTGGAATTGAATTAGGATCAAGGTTCCTTCATACCCAACTCATCAGAGCGTATCTTTATGGGCAGGGCTGAAACCGGACGGGTTCTTCCCCAAACTGTTTCCACATATAATTTATCTTTAATATTTGACTTTATACGCTGGTTAGCAACGTGTCTGGCTGAAAAACCTGAACTTATTAATCACAAAGCGCGTCCAGTGTGTCAGAACGGATTTTCCAGTGATCTGATTGGTCGGTTGAATCAGACGGCGCTTCTCCAGGACTGAGGCGGTGAACCAGCGCTGAAGGTCACACGAGTGCCGAAGGTCACACCGCACACCTCGTCCGTTTATCGCACCGCTCGGTGTTTAGTCTGAACTGAACGAAGCTCTCCTGGGTCCGGGTGAAGAGTTCAGGATCAGGAATGTAGCAGCACGGTCGGAACGTCTGCACTCCTGTTCCAGATAAACCGGCTTTTATTTCAACATATCCACTCCGACAGGAGCACAGGAAACCGGGTCAGTTCCAGCGCCGGATCCGTTCCCAGCACTGTCTAAATACTGGCAGCCTACATCAAAACAACGACGCGCGGGGACGTCTGGAACGTCTCACAGGGGTTCGGTATCAGGACTCGAAAAATCTGATCAAAAATCCTTCACACGTCTTTTAGTTTAATTAAGATCGATAAGAGAAAAGAATCAGTTCTGATTGTTTATAGCTGTGCTAGCTGGGTAAAATTATATATCGTCACTGTAGATGGTGGTAAAGGAAGTGTTGTCCATTACACTCACCGAGCACTTTATTAGGTACGGCTATCTGGTGCATTCATAAAAATATAATATGTGATCAGAAATTGTCCACTAATGAAAAGCTGAAGAAAGACGACAGCTCTAGTACAACCAGGATACGTGTTCCTTATAAAGAGTCCAGGACAGTATTTAAAAATCCCAACAACATTGCTGTACCTGCTACACTCATACCAGAACAACACACACGACCATGTTATCGTCACGTTAGTCTCGTTGCAGTGCTGAGAATGATCCAACACCTTGTAATATCTGCTCAGTGATAAACGGGGTAGAGATGGACTGACACAGTGTACAGGCAGCAGACTAGTAGCAGCCAGTAATTGTATATCCAACACTTTCATCTGTATTGTAGGTGTCGCTTATACAACGATCAGTAAAAGTGATTGTGTCCACATACTTTTGGCCGCATCCTTCAGCTGCATTGCGCAACGTTGGCAAAATATAAACGTCAGTTTGAAGAACTAAAATGAAGAACTCACATTTTGGTGTGTGCGCACCGAAATAAAAACCCGCTTCCTCGTTTCTGACTTTGTGTTTGGAGGACATTTATTGCCCCAGTGCATGATGGTCCTGCACAGCTGGCCTGCACACACACACACACACACACACATAAGGAATGTAGCACGTCCTCTCGGTCCGAGCATCTGCACCTCAGCATAGAGCCGCTCACTGTTAACCAGTTCCAGAGGTCGTGAGGTTTGGGCCCGGACTCTGCGGGGGGTGTGTTGACTTCATTTTCTTTCTCACGGAAGTGCGCTTCATGTGTAGGTGCAAAATTCATCCCAGTTGTACCGTGTGGGGTAAAGTGTGTGTGTGTGTGCTGGTATTGACCTGTAACTGGGAGCAGACGGTGTCTGGATTCCTGTCCATCATCGGTCAACACAGCTGCACTGAGCGAGTCGTTACTCTCGACACACGCTCACCAAATATCAAGAAGGTCATGTGTTCGATTCCCAGGTGGAGCGGTGTGGGTCATTTCTGTGTGGAGTTTGCATGTTCTCCCCGTGTCTGGGTGCTCTGGTTTCCTCCCACAGTCCAGAGACAGTCCATGGAGTCAGGTTGCCCAGTGAACTGCTCTCACCGAGACCCTGACCAGGATAACGCGCTGGTAAAACATGAAATGTTTCCTGAGAGTTATTCTAAGTTACTTATAATTAGTGAGGATGCAACTAGGCTGTTGTAGCCTATCGGTCAAGGTACTGGACTATGAATCGAAAGGTGGCATGTTCAAGCCCCAACGCTGCCAGGTTGCCACTGTTGGGCCCTTCAGCAAGGCCCTTAACCCTCAATTGCTTAGATTGTATACTGTCACAGTACTGTAAGTCGCTTTAGATAAAAGCATTCGCTAAATGCTGAAAATGTAAATGCAACTGATGGCAGGCGTGCAGTTTTCTGGACTAGTATTCAGAAGGTCGCTGTTTCAAGCCCCACCACCAACCCTCAAATGCTTAGATTGTATACTGTCGCTCTGGATAAATGCATCTGCTAAGCTTTTAGCATGACAGAGCTGTTGGGTAACGAGACGTCGCTCCTCAACTCCACTGTATGAATTATTAACCATCAGATACTGGTACTGAACCACACGACCTTTGTTACTGACAGTCTGAATCGAACTGTGACCTGTTGGTCTGCGCTCGGTTCATTAATTAATCATTAACATTTTTAACCTGAAGTCTTGAGTCTCAGATGATTGAGAGGCGGAAATAATGTGACAGGATTGTGCAGCTGTGTATCTTATATGTTTGTATTGTTAGCCTAGCTTAGTAACGATGACTCGGGTAAAACTCTGTGTACATTTAGGACCGGACATTCTAAGCCTTTCAAAATCAGCATGAATAAGAAGCATGGCTACAGTATCTAGGCATTTTGTGACCGGGGTTTTGGGCAGGAGTCCATAATTCGATGGGTCTTGATCTACTGTAGTTGCTTTTTATCCTTACACAGTCTTGTTCCCTGGACTCAGACGACTTCAGTACGTACAACTTATGAGTGACCATATTACTTAGTGGCAGTAAAATTTCCGCACCTCACTCTTATCTCTGTTATATAAACCCTACACTAATTAATCTATATCACTTATCATTTACTCAGTACTGGCCAACACTACACTCGTCTCTAGTCTCGTCTCCGTCAGTTTCTTAGTTTATAACAGTCCTTGTATTTATTGTACTGTTGTTTATCTGCACTGTTTATTGTGTTGTCCTGCACTTGTGTTCTGTGTTGCGCCCGGGTCCTGGTCCTGGAGGAACGTTGTTTCGTTTCAGTGTGTACTCGTATAGAGCTAAAATGACAGTAAAGCCTCTCCTGAACTCTCTTGAACTCCTAACAATGGTGTATGTGAGATTATTACATTATTAATAATGCGAAATTATTACAGCCAGATGACTGGTTTGAAGTATTTCCGAAACGACAAGGGACGAGTACCCACAGACTTTATCTAATGAGGGGCGAGCAATGGACCACCGACAGGTTGTTGGGTAACCAAGACTCATTGATTTCAGAGGACATGGAGGCTCTTTAATCTGGTCGTGACCATCAGAAGATCTACTGTGGCTTAAATTGGAAATTATTTTAATCCTGGTATCAAACCCTTCTGTGTATGGAACTGTGTAGTAACAGATCAGTCAGACGCCCATAATAACTTCTGTCCACCATCTAAAGCTCCTACAGTGAGTCGACTGACCGGTGCACAGTAGGATGATTCACCTCAGTGTACAGAAGTTGAAGGACCTGCTGGTAAATAATGTCCTTCAAATGGTTTGTGACAGCAATCTTAAACGGCAAATGCTACAACCTAAATAATCACTTGAGGAGAAAATCATTTCTACAGTCCAATCCGCTGGACAGATCGTTTCATAACTCGTAGCTCATGAGTGTGAAAGGTCAGGGCGAGCGTGCCGTACCGATGACATCATCGGTACAGTACCGGTGACTTTGATGAGCGCATGACATCACTCCTAAGTTTGTTCATGTCAGAGGTGTCGACCGCCCAAGGCCGCCCATAACGGACCATCACCTGCTCGTGATGCTTTTGAGCCCTCACACATGGAGACACGCAGACGTCATGGGTCACGACCCCATAAACGATCACCTGTTTCTTTCAAAACGAGCTCTGACAAGCCCCTCCTCCCAGAGACCCACCCACATCCCCAAACACACACTCACACACACACACACACACACACACACACAACCCACCAACAAATGCAATACATCAGTAGTCTGGTCACGTCTTTATAGAGCTTGCTTCATGCACAGGTGCACAGTCATACTTTAACAGGAAAGGGCCCTCCCTAAACTGTTGCTGCAAAGTTGAAAGCTTATCATTTCCTTTATATAATTGATTTATTTTTACAGCTGGTAACAAGTGTTGTGGCTGAAACACATGAATTCAGTCATTAGAAGGGGCGTCCCAATACTTTTGTCCATACACAGTGGAGTAGACGCAGCTGAGTGTTCAGTATAATGTTAGACTGATGGTGTGTGTAGGCACTGTGTCAGAATCTGAATTGTAGATATGTGTGTGTGTGTGTGTGTGTGTTGACTCATGCCAAGGCCAAGGCCTGCTCACTCAACATGACCATATGAAGAATTTCTGTTACTCTTGAGCAGTATGTACACACACACACACACACACACACACACACACACACAACAACACTCATCTGTTCGCACTGTGGAATGTCATGACCTTTAAGAATGATTCATTACTAAGAGTAGATCTGTGCTAATGTTGGGGCTGTGTGATTAAAATGACTTGAATGATGATCAATATTATTTTATGTAATAAAGACACTGGATTCACAAAATATTCAGACCTTTTTGCACAGATAAAATAATTTATTATCCACTGGATAGAGACAGGATAAGATGAGTAGAGAGACAGGTCAAGAGACAGGATAAAATGGGTAGAGAGAGACAGGTTCGAGAGAGATGGGCTGAGAGAGAATAAAATGAATAGAGAGAGACAAGTCGAGAGAGAAATGGTTGAAAGAAAGACAGGTCGAGAGACAGGTTGAAGAGACAGAATAAGATGGGTAGAGAGAAACAGGTTAGAGAGAGATAGGATGAGTAGAGTGAGACAGATTTGAAAGAGACAAGTTTGAGAGAGACAGGTCGACAGAGACAGGTCGAGAGAAAGGATAAGATGGGTAAAGAGAGACAAGTCGAGAGAGACAGGTTAGAAGGGCAAAAGAAAGACAGGTTGAGAGAGACAGGATAAGATGGGTAGAGAGAGACAGGTCAAGAGAGACAGGATAAGAGGGGGTAAGAGAGACAGGTCAAGAGAGACAGGTTGAGAGACAGGATAAGATGGGTAAAGAGAGACAGGTTGAGAGACAGGATGAGTAGAGAGACAGGTTGAGAGACAGGATAAGATGGGTAAAGAGAGACAGGTTGAGAGACCGGATAAGATGGGTAAAGAGAGACAGGTTGAGAGACAGGATGAGTAGAGAGACAGGTTGAGAGACAGGATAAGATGGGTAAAGAGAGACAGGTTGAGAGACAGGATAAGATGGGTAAAGAGAGACAGGTTGAGAGACAGGATAAGATGGGTAAAGAGAGACAGGTTGAGAGACAGGATGAGTAGAGAGACAGGATGAGTAGAGAGACAGGTTTGAGAGACAGGATAAGATGGGTAAAGAGAGACAAGTTGAGAGACAGGATGAGTAGAGAGACAGGTTTGAGAGAGACAGGTTAAGAGAGAGGGGGTAAGACAGGCGTTCGGTCTCACCCTCTGTTAGTGACCGTATCTGGAGGGACGAGCTCTGACCCCTCATCAGTAACTATAAACAGCTCCCACACTGACGTCAGCTCGTCCACTCTTAACCTTTCACCCCGGAGACCTGATGACATCACCTGGTCCACATGCGTGTGGTGACCACGAGGACACGGAGTCACGCCGGTCAGTAACAACTCGGCATGACTAAAAGTTTAGACACCCCTAATCCAACTCAGGTATGGATGTTCTGCACATATGTAATGCACATTTGTTATAATTTAACCTACATGATACTGCCAAAAGTATCTGGACACACCTTGTGTGTGTGTGTGTGTGTGTGTGTGTGTGTGTGTGTGTGTGTGTGTGTGTGTGTGTGTGTGTGTGTGTGTGTGTGTGTGTGTGTGTGTGTGATAGAAAACCAGTCAGAATCCGTCAGAGGGTCTG
Organism: Trichomycterus rosablanca; assembly: GCF_030014385.1. Classification (NCBI taxonomy): domain Eukaryota; kingdom Metazoa; phylum Chordata; class Actinopteri; order Siluriformes; family Trichomycteridae; genus Trichomycterus; species Trichomycterus rosablanca. The sequence continues at coordinate 26,516,927 of NC_086006.1, read as the reverse complement.
AGCTCAGTCGTTCATGTCTACAAACCAATGAGCTTGATTCCCAACACACACACACACACACACACACACACACATACACACACTCAAGCCTGTTTTCTTCATCACCTCCCCATCTGTCTGGATTTCTGTTGTCTGACTTCAAACATGAACCACTGCAAGAATGATAATGACAGAAACACACACACACACACACACACATACAGTGTATCACAAAAGTGAGTACACCCCTCACATTTCTGCAAATATTTCATTATATCTTTTCATGGGACAACACTATAGACATGAAACTTGGATATAACTTAGAGTAGTCAGTGTACAACTTGTATAGCAGTGTAGATTTACTGTCTTCTGAAAATAACTCAACACACAGCCATTAATGTCTAAATGGCTGGCAACATAAGTGAGTACACCCCACAGTGAACATGTCCAAATTGTGCCCAAAGTGTCAATATTTTGTGTGACCACCATTATTATCCAGCACTACCTTAACCCTCCTGGGCATGGAATTCACCAGAGCTGCACAGGTTGCTACTGGAATCCTCTTCCACTCCTCCATGATGACATCACGGAGCTGGTGGATGTTAGACACCTTGAACTCCTCCACCTTCCACTTGAGGATGCGCCACAGGTGCTCAATTGGGTTTAGTCCATCACCTTTACCTTCAGCTTCCTCAGCAAGGCAGTTGTCATCTTGGAGGTTGTGTTTGGGGTCGTTATCCTGTTGGAAAACTGCCATAAGGCCCAGTTTTCGAAGGGAGGGGATCATGCTCTGTTTCAGAATGTCACAGTACATGTTGGAATTCATGTTTCCCTCAATGAACTGCAGCTCCCCAGTGCCAGCAACACTCATGCAGCCCAAGACCATGATGCTACCACCACCATGCTTGACTGTAGGCAAGATACAGTTGTCTTGGTACTTCTCACCAGGGCGCCGCCACACATGCTGGACACCATCTGAGCCAAACAAGTTTATCTTGGTCTCGTCAGACCACAGGGCATTCCAGTAATCCATGTTCTTGGACTGCTTGTCTTCAGCAAACTGTTTGCGGGCTTTCTTGTGCGTCAGCTTCCTTCTGGGATGACGACCATGCAGACCGAGTTGATGCAGTGTGCGGCGTATGGTCTGAGCACTGACAGGCTGACCTCCCACGTCTTCAACCTCTGCAGCAATGCTGGCAGCACTCATGTGTCTATTTTTTAAAGCCAACCTCTGGATATGACGCCGAACACGTGGACTCAACTTCTTTGGTCGACCCTGGCGAAGCCTGTTCCGAGTGGAACCTGTCCTGGAAAACCGCTGTATGACCTTGGCCACCATGCTGTAGCTCAGTTTCAGGGTGTTAGCAATCTTCTTATAGCCCAGGCCATCTTTGTGGAGAGCAACAATTCTATTTCTCACATCCTCAGAGAGTTCTTTGCCATGAGGTGCCATGTTGAATATCCAGTGGCCAGTATGAGAGAATTGTACCCAAAACACCAAATTTAACAGCCCTGCTCCCCATTTACACCTGGGACCTTGACACATGACACCAGGGAGGGACAACGACACATTTGGGCACAATTTGGACATGTTCACTGTGGGGTGTACTCACTTATGTTGCCAGCTATTTAGACATTAATGGCTGTGTGTTGAGTTATTTTCAGAAGACAGTAAATCTACACTGCTATACAAGTTGTACACTGACTACTCTAAGTTATATCCAAGTTTTAGTTCTATAGTGTCGTCCCATGAAAAGATATAATAAAATATTTGCAGAAATGTGAGGGGTGTACTCACTTTTGTGATACACTGTATATTACCATTGTGTGTGTGTGTGTGTGTGTAGGAATTTTGTTAGTGGGTATAAACTACAGCCAGTGGACGAGGTGCGGGGGCCGGACCCAGACGTTACCGAATATTTTCTCTTCCATAATGCACCTGTACCACGCCGGGGTTTGGTAGGGGCCTGTCCCACGCTGCACCTCTGCATGCCATTCGTGTGACAGCACGTCTGATGAGGCTTCTGCTCCGGATTCACACATCTGATCGACATCTCAGTGTTTCTACTGAGCTACACACACACACACACACACACACACACACACTCCTGCACATCTGATCGACATCTCAGTGTTTCTACTGAGCTACACACACACACACACAAACACTCCTGCACATCTGATCGACATCTCAGTGTTTCTACTGAGCTACACACACACACACACACACACACACTCCTGCACATCTGATCGACATCTCAGTGTTTCTACTGAGCTACACACACACACACACACACACACACACACACACACACACACACTCCTGCAGATCTGATCGACATCTCAGTGTTTCTGCAGAGCTACACACACTACACACTCACTACTGGACACACACAAACACACACACACACACACTTTTGCAGATCTGATCGACATCTCAGTGTTTCTACTGAGCTACACACACACACACACACACACACACACACACACACACACTCCTGCACATCTGATCGACATCTCAGTGTTTCTACTGAGCTACACACACACACACAAACACTCCTGCACATCTGATCGACATCTCAGTGTTTCTACTGAGCTACACACACACACACACACACACACACTCCTGCACATCTGATCGACATCTCAGTGTTTCTACTGAGCTACACACACACACACACACACACACACACACACACACACTCCTGCAGATCTGATCGACATCTCAGTGTTTCTGCAGAGCTACACACACTACACACTCACTACTGGACACACACAAACACACACACACACACACTTTTGCAGATCTGATCGACATCTCAGTGTTTCTACTGAGCTACACACACACACACACACACACACACACACACACACACACTCCTGCACATCTGATCGACATCTCAGTGTTTCTACAGAGCTGATCCAACACACACACACACACACACACACACTCCTGCACATCTGATCGACTGGGTTGAAGGACCCACACACAGTGGTCGAAGAAGGACAAGCCATGATGGGTAACCAAAACTCATTGGCGCCAGAGAACATTCGTGCTGTGGCGTCTGGTACTGACCATCAGAAGATCTACTGTGGCTCAAGGGCAGATCATTGTAATCCTGGTATCAAACCCTTCTATGTATGGAACTGTGTGTCACAGACCAGTCCGACGCCCATAATAACTCCTGTCCACGATCAAAAGCTCCTACAGTGAGTTGAGTGACCGGTGCACAGTAGGATGATTCACCTCAGTGTACAGAAGTTGAAGGACCTGCTGGTAATGTACTTCAAATGGTTTGTAGAGTCCATGTGACCGCATATATAGGATTGGGGTCGGGAGGGCTCATTTCTACATTCCAACCCGCTGGACAGATCGTTACATAACTCATAGCTCATGAGTGTGAGGTGTCGGGTTGAGTGTGACATCATCGGTACAGTACCGTTGACTTTGATGAGCGCATGACATCACTCCTAAGTTTGTTCATGTCAGAGGTGTTGACCGCCCAAGGCCGCCCATAACGGACCATCACCTGCTCGTGATGCTTTTGAGCCCTCACACATGGAGACACGCAGACGTCATGGGTCACGACCCCATAAACGATCACCTGTTTCTTCCAAAACGAGCTCTGACAAGCCCCCCCCCCCTCACAGGGACCCACACATCCACACCCCCAAACACAGTGTCCATGTGTGAAATGAACCGTGACCAACTCATTGTTAACACTGGAACTCATAGTGTTAATCCATTACCTAATAAATATCTGGTAAGTGGTGGTTCGTTTCCAGGGATTCATGGGGTAGAAGGTTAGACTGTGTAGGTTGTGTGTGTGTGTGAGTGAATGTGCATGTAAGATTTAATGTGTGTATGTTCGTATGAGTGTGTATATTTATATGTGAGTAATTATGTGTCACAGTGTAGGTTATGTGTGCAATTAAGTTTGTGTGTGTATGTGTGTGTGAGCATGTGTATGCATGTGTGTGTATGAGTAAGCATTATTGTGTGTAGGGCTGCAACTATCGATTATTTTTGTAATCGAGTATTCTATCGATTATTCCAGCGATTAATCGAGTAATCGGATAAGAAATACTTTTGCTTTAACAAAGAGCAAAAACAAATACATATTAGATTAAATAAGACATGTTTCTTAAACCAAACTGTACATTTGTATTCCTTGCATACAGGACAGTTTAAAAAAATTTAAATGCAAAAATAATTTACTTTTAAAATGTAAACAGGCAACCTGAAACATCAGGTCATCAAGTCATAAATAATAATAAACAAAAATACATGAACATAAGCCTGTAATTTGTGCAACTTTCAAAACTCAAAGTTTCAGCTACAGCTCACGCAGAACATAAAGCTTTAATATTTTGTTGGGAGGTTTTGTGGTGTTTGTAGGGGGATAAAAATCTGTCAGGATTGTGTCTCTAGATGAGGTAGATCTGGTGTGTGTGTGTGTGTGTTTGCCTAAATCTTCATAAAAGCCTGTGGTGGTTGAAACGAAGTAAAGTCAGTAAACATGAGTAAAGTAAACACGACGCTCTGATGGTGTGGATGTTATACTGAGTTTTAGTTTTATCAGCTTAAAATGATCTCAAACTTTCTGTGGTTTTCTCTGTCCAGTCTCCTCCTGTTCGCTATTTTCTCTCTATATTTTGCAGTCCGCGCTATCAAATCTCGGCTGCGTCCTAAACTGATACGCTCAGTTCGCAGGAGCGGCGAACATGTCCAAATACGTAGTGTTCATTAAACTGTCCGCAAAAAGAACCCGGATTAAGTCCTGTTAAGTTCCGTTTATGTTTAAGATATTTGGGACGCAGCCCTCAGATTCTTCACGTCACCTGCACACAGCGTTAAACACGCTGCGCAAAAGTGAAGGTCGTCCGTGTAAAACACCGTGAGCTGTATATGGTTGTGCGGATTAAACGATTCCTCGATGCAAAAAATTTGAATCGATGATTTTTAGTAATCGATTTACTCGAGTTACTCGAGGAATCGTTTCAGCCCTAATTGTGTGTCAGAATCTAAGTGTGAGTGTATGTATGTGTATATACAAGTGTGTGTGAATTTATGTGTGTGTGTGTGTGTGTGTGTTTGTGAGTGTGTGTATGTGTGTGTGAGCATGTGTATGTGTGTAAGTTGTGTCAGAATCTAAATGTGAGTGTATGTATGTGTATGTGCAAGTGTGTGTATGTTAGTGTATGTTAGTGTATGTGCAAGTGTGTGTATGTTAGTGTATGTGCATGTAAGTTTGTGCATGAGTGTGTATGTCAGTAATTATGTGTGTGTATGTATGTATGTGTTTGTGAGTGATTGTATGTTAGTGTATGTGCATGTAAGTTTATGTATGAGTGTGTGTGTATGTTTGTGTAAGTGTGTGCATGTAAGTTTGTGTATGAGTGTGTGTGTGTGTGTAATTGTGTATATACAGTATGTGATTAATTATGTATGTGTGTGTGTTTGTAGAACAATATGCGTGTACAATCCCAAGAACACCAAACCTGCAGAACATTTATGGCATTTAGCTGCCATTTTTATCCAAAGCGACTTACAGTGGTGTCCGAATCCCATGCTAGCAAGTGAGGATTACGACCCTTGCTCGTTGGTCGAACAGCAGCAACTTGGTGGTGACCATCTGATCACTAGTCATGTAGCTTAATGAAGTATGAAGGAAGCTTAATAATATGAAGGTGTTTCTCTGGAGCGTCGTATGGCAGGCGGAGGTCGTCTGAGTGCACAGTGACCTTAAGAAAACACAGAACTGGATGTAAGAGGGGAAAATAAAAATAAAGAAATTAAAGCAGATGTTTTGATGTTCTGGAAACCATGAAGGCGTTTTGTTCAGTAGTAAGAACTTAATAAACACGTGGACACTGATGAACTGGGAGCGACGGACGAAGCGTCAGAGTTTGACTGGACGTTTTCAGTCTTCATTAGTGATGTGCGTCACTTCTTGATGTTTGGAGACTTGTGGTCGGTGTGGTAATGGGTGGATGTGCTTCACCCACAGCGCTTCCACACAATGAACGGTTTGTGCTTCCTTAATCCCGCCGTCCAAACATCCGCGTCTCACCGGACTAACGTGGATCATGTCGAATCCGGAGCTTTCCACTACCTCTGTGTCATGTGACTGAACCAGAACGTTCTGTTTTTACTGGTAGTGGTTTTAGTGGTTAGAAAGCTGTGACCTGACCTGACCTGGCAGAGGGCATCTGGGTTTAATATGAGGCTAAAAAAAACATATGAAATCTACATTCATACCAGTATGTGATGGTACACCTCGGTTACAGGTACAGAGGTCACACTTTTGTTACTGGGACTGAGGGGTACAGAGGCCACACAGTTGTTACTGGGACTGACGGGTACAGAGGTCACTCCCTTGTTACTGGGACTGATGGGTACAAAGGCCACACCTTTGTTACTGGGACTGACAGGTACATAGGTCACACTTTTATTACTGGAACTGATGGGTACAGAGGCCACATCTGTGTGTGTGTGTGTGTGTGTGTGTGTGTGTGTGTGTGTGTGTGTTTTAAATAGGAAAAAAAGAAGATCCGAGTTAAGCGGAATAGATTAAATATTTCGGGTAAACGGGGCAGTATTTTATTTCTTCTGTTGTATACACACACACACACACACACACACTCACTCTCTTACACATTTGGAGGCCATAGAGAAATGTCATTTCCTGAGTCCATCTGCTGCAGTAGTTGTACCTGCGCCCCTCTGCAGGGAGTGTGTGAGCTATTCATGTCTGCTAAACACATCGAGCTATCAGACATGATGTTATTTCTGGAGGAAATGTTTATTCAAGAGAAGTTCAGGGATTATTCAGGAGTCGTCCACATATTTACACATTAATTCATCATTTATACCAGTCCAGATGTTTAGGTGCACTTACAGTAAAGAACATTTTAAATGAGCTAATGTTTATTAGTACAAAATTTACTCATTAAAACAGACGCTGATTCGTTTGAGCACACGGTTTGGTTGGGTTTAAATTGCTGGTTGTGTTGGGTTTGAGTGGTTTGGTTTGAGTGGGTTGGTTTGGTTGGGTTTGGTTGGGTTTGTTTGGGTTTGAATGGTTGGTTGTGTTGGGTTTGAGTGGTTTGGTTTGAGTGGGTTGGTTGGGTTGGGTTTGGTTGGGTTTGTTTGGGTTTGAATGGTTGGTTGTGTTGGGTTTGAGTGGTTTGGTTTGAGTGGGTTGGTTGGGTTGGGTTTGGTTGGGTTTGTTTGGGTTTGAATGGTTGGTTGTGTTGGGTTTGAGTGGTTTGGTTTGAGTGGGTTGTTTTGGTTGGGTTTGGTTGGGTTTGTTTGGGTTTGAGTGGTTTGGTTGGGTTACCAAAGACAAATGTGTGTGTGTGTGTGCACGCACATGTATTAGTGTGTAGTTAAATGTATATATGTGTGTGCACCGCCATGCTGTGTGTGTGTGTGTGTGCGCACATGCTGTTGTGTGTAGTTTGGCTGTGTGTGTGTGAATGTGTGTGTGTGTGAATGTGTGCGTGCATGTTTTGGTGTTTAGTTAAATGTGTGTGTGTATTAAAGGTCAGTAGGTCGGTAGCATGTGTTTGTTCTTATGTGGTGTGCATACCAGTGACTGTGTGTGTGTGTGTGTGTGTGTGTGTGTGTGTGTGTGTGTGAATGTGTGCGTGCATGTTTTGGTGTTTAGTTAAATGTGTGTGTGTGTGTGTGTATTAAAGGTCAGTAGGTCGGTAGCATGTGTTTGTTCTTATGTGGTGTGCATACCAGTGACTGTGTGTGTGTGTGTGTGTGTGTGTGTGTGAATGTGTGCGTGCATGTTTTGGTGTTTAGTTAAATGTGTGTGTGTGTGTGTGTGTGTGTATTAAAGGTCAGTAGGTCAGTAGCATGTGTTTGTTCTTATGTGGTGTGCATACCAGTGACTGTGTGTGTGTGTGTGTGTGTGTGTTGTACATAACACTTCTATGTAGAAGCCAAAAGTTTGTACACACCTGAGCATCAGCGTACTGGACAGAAGGGGTGTCCGTATACTTTTGGCCACATGGTGTAAGTTGAATCTTTGATATTATGGAGGATCAGTAAAATTTGGGTTCCATACCTGTAGCAGCACACACACACACACACACACACACCACACACACACACACACACAGGCTTGTACCAACATTCCAGACGCTTCCACGCTGAAGCCCGAGGCTTTTTTCCGCCGCTTCCCCCATCCGTACGGAGTCGCCCGTCCCTACACGGCAGGAATTTGGGGAATGAGGAGCGAGTGAACTGTGGGGTGTGATCAGATAAAAATGAGAAGAAAGGTAACGCGATCGCACTTTATCAGAGCCACACACACACACACACACACACACACACACACACAAGTGCTTCATCATGTGTGGTATCACCTGGGTTCTATCTAGCCTTCAGTTCATCCTGGTCAGAATCCCAGTAGTTCCAGACACACACACAATAACCCGTTCACAACTAGGGTCAGCGTTAAATACTCAATCCACCTTCTGCATGTCTGTGGGAACTTTAAGTACCTGGACTAAGCCCATGTGGACACAGAAAGAACATGAGAAAGCAGGATTTGAACCCATGTCCTTACCCAGCACCCACTCTACCAGCTGTGCCATTGCACCACACCCAGGACAGACACAGATGATTGAATGAGCTTTATACTGGTCAGGGTCGTGGTGGGTCTGATTCATTGGAAACACCAGGAAACAGTCCGGACAGATCACCAGTCCATCACAGGGCAAACACACACACACACACATACACACACACACACACACACAGGGCAATTCTTAGTAGCTCCACGTCTTTGGGCTCCCGGAGGAAACCCACACAGACACGGGGAGAACATGCAAACTCCACACAGAAAGGACCCTAGCTGCCCAGCTGGGGAATGGAACCCAGGACCTTCTCTCTGTGAGGCGACAGTGCTAGTACCCACTGAGCCACCGTGCCATTCATTCACTTTCAGTAACAACTTTTACGGCGGGTCCAAAAGTACCCGGGACGTTAAGAGATGATTGAAGATAAACACAAATGTCTATTCTGATGGGAGAGGTGTCTTTCAGGATGACACTGCCCCAATTCTCTGGTCACTGAATGGTTTGATGAGGATGGAAATTAGATTTGATCTTTATTATCAGATCTCAAACCAGAATTGATATCATTCGGCTGCTCTGGCGGTCCAAAATCTTACCCGGGCATTTTACATGAAGATGGAATTACAGTAGAGTGCAGCTAATTAAAGCGTGTGTGTGTGTGTGTGTGTGTGTGTGTGTGTGTGTGTGTGTGTGTGTGTGTGTGTGTGTGTGTGTGTGTGTGTGTGTGTGTGTGTGTGTGTGTGTGTGTGTGTGTGTGTGTGTGTGTGTGTGTCTTCTCTAATGCGTGTAGCAGTTTATCACCGGTGAATCTGGTGAGCATCAGTTTCCTGGAATGAATTTGCAGAAGTGTGTGTGTATGTGGGGAATGGAAGTCCATCTATTCCCATATTCATGCATTTGGATCAGTGAGGGTCTCTGCTGTGGGGGGCTGTTTCCCGCACACACACACACACACACGGATCATTAATCTGATTTATACCTCTCAGCGAGTCGTTTCTGAGGTATTTACAGAACCTTCAGCTCTCTGGTTCAAGGGAGATTTGAAATGTGTGTGTGTGTGTGTGTGTGTGTGTACCGTCAAGCTAAAGTGTCTCATTTCTCCAGTGCAGATGGAGCACATGTGTGGACGTGTCCCAAACCACACACCCTATTTAGTATGTAGTTTATAAACACTTAGCATGATCTGTCCACCCTGGACGTGTCCCAAACCACAGCTCATTCACTATACAGGATACATCAACCATCACCGATGTCTCATTACTGTGTTGTGGACGTGTCCCAAACCACAGTTAATTCACTATACTGAATACATCAACCATTGCTGATATCTCACCGTAACTGCACTGTGGACGTGTCCCAAACCACAGCTCTTTCACTATACAGGCTACATAAACCATCACTGATATCTCACCATTACTGCACTGTGGACGTGTCCCAAACTACAGCCTATTCACTATACAGGCTACATCAACCATCGCTGATATCTCACCATCACTGCGCTGTGGACATGTCCTAAACTACAGCTCATTCACTATACAGGCTACATCAATCACTGCTGATATCTTGCCATCATTGTGCTGAAGACGTGTCCCAAACCACTGCTCATTCACTATACAGGCTACATAAACTATCATTGTGCTGTGGATGTGTCCCAAATCACAACTTATTCATTACACTGTGGATGTGTCCCAAATCACAACTTATTCATCACACTGTGGAAGTGTCCCAAATTACAGCTCATTGACTATATAGGCTACACAAACCACCACTGATATCTCACCATCACTGCACTGTGGATGTGTCCCAAACCACAGCTCAATCACTATACAGGCTAGATAAACCATCATTGCGCTGAGGACGTGTCCCAAACCACTGCTCATTCACTATACAGGCTAGATAAACCATCACTGATATCTCATCATTACACTGTGGACGTGTCCCAAATCGAATAGTAGCAGAGCTGGGATTTGAACTTGGCACGGATGGGCTAGTGGAATATCCCGCTGTGCCACCTATGTGCCCTCTTCTTACCCTTTTAATCCTATAAATTAATGCCGTGTGTGGTTTGTGATACTGGCTTGAATGGGAACCACTGGTTCAGACGCTGGTAAATATTCATGGCGATTCTCAGGTAGCGATGTTACCTCACAGCAAGAAGGTTGTGGGTTTGATTCCCGAGGGTCCTGTCTGTGTGGAGTTTGCATGTTCTCCCTGTCCCTGTGTCTGTTCGTTGGCGTGGGGTAAATCAGTCCTGGAAGGTTTCTGTTACCGCTGGGTGCCGTGTGATAATCCATGGGATGCATCACTCGGCATCTCTGGGTTACATCATTCCCTCCAGCCGGTCGCTTTTAAAAAACGGTAGCTAGCAAGGGTTTCTGGGAAAGCCCATAATAAGTGATTATGTGAAATGCCTCGGCTTGGTCCCACATTTCCCCCTCGCCTCTTTTTCTAGTTTTCCACAGTTGAAGAGCAGGGCGCTGCGCCATTGGACGTTTCTCCTCATCCATCATCAGGTTTCGTGGTGGTACCTTAAAACATCAGAATTTTCCACCTTTTAATGTTTAGCTCGTCACGTTGAGGGTTTACTGTATGACCCTGGTGTGCGCTGACTCTATCCACACCAGAAATCAGTCTCTGCACCACCCGAGCACCCAGGAAGACGGTTTTGGCTAAATGGTGTTTATGGACTGAAGCCAGTTTGTAGTAACAGGAGGAACTAATGACGGTGCTTCAGATAAAAGCACACACCGATCAGCCATAACATTAAAACCACCTTGTTTCTACACTCACTGTCCATTTTATCTGCTCCACTTACCATATAGAAGCACTTTGTAGTTCTACAATTACTGACTGTAGTCCATCTGTTTCCCTGCATGCTTTGTTACCCCCCTTTCACCCTGTTCTTCAATGTTTAGGACCCCAACAGGACCCCCACAGAGCAGGTATTATTTAGGTGGTGGATCATTCTCAGCACTGCAGTGACACTGACATGGTGGTGGTGTGTTAGTGTGTGTTGTGCTGCTATGAGTGGAGCACTGATAGAGTTTTTAAATACCGTGTCCACTCACTGTCCACTCTATTAGACACTCCTACCTAGCTGGTCCACCTTGTAGATGTAAAGTCAGAGACGATCGCTCGTCTATTGCTGCTGTTTGAGTCGGTCATCTTCTAGACCTTCATCAGTGGTCACAGGACGCTGCCCACGGGGCGCTGTTGGCTGGATGTGTTTGGTTGGTGGACTATTCTCAGTCCAGCAGTGACAGTGAGGTGTTTAAAAACTCCAGCAGCGCTGCTGTGTCTGATCCACTCATACCAGCACAACACACACTAACACACCACCACCATGTCAGTGTCAGTGCAGTGCTGAGAATGATCCACCACCTAAATAATACCTGCTCTGTGGGGGTCCTAAACATTGAAGAACAGGGTGAAAGCAGGTTAAAAAGTACGCAGGGAAACAGATGGACTACAGTCAGTAATTGTAGAACTACAAAGTGCTTCTATATGGTAAGTGGAGCTGATAAAATGGACAGTGAGTGTAGAAACAAGGAGGTGGTTTTAATGTTATGGCTGATCAGTGTATTTAAGACTTGAACTGACATCCTTCTGATTTCTAGGTGAAAGAACTTGAGGTCCAAATAGGTTGTTGGTTGATGGTTGACTTAATGATCAGATACATTTAGTGAACTGAATAGCGCGCTTGGTCTCGGTGAACGCAGCACGACTCCATGTGCCGGCCACATGGAGCTGAAATATGAAATTAATTTGGTAGAACCGGGTCCACATCTGGCATCTTTTCTCTCTGTACTCACACCTTTACACACACACACACACACACACACACACACACACACATACCAGAGACGAGGGGAAGGTCGGGTCAGCCAAAGACAAATTCAAGTGTACAGCGGAACAGTGGGCGTGTGGGATTCCCTTAAACCGGTGTTTGTTTTCTCCCGAACCCGTCTCCATGGGTCGGGATAAATCTTCTCACTCTTCGCTGGAAATCCCAGAAATAAACATTCACTGCCTGACAGCTGCTTCATCTCTGCTTCACTTTCATCATCGTCTCTGGCTCACTGATTGGAGAGATGAAGCTGTTCAATTGTGGTGCTGATGTTTACTTTTATTTAAGAGCTCTTCCTGACTTACACACACACACACACGTTTCTTTCTTTCCCTGACAAACTTCATCATGTCCAGCAAGGCAGGAAGGAGTGTACACTGTATGGTCAAAAGTATTGGGACACCTGACCACCTGACCATGAGCTTATGAGCTTGTTGGACGTCCCATTCTGAAATCATGTGCATTTATATTAAATCGCTTCCTCTTTCCTTTGTATCTTTAATATCATCCACTCCTCTGGGAAGCCTGTGGGAATTTGTGCCCATTTGGTCAATAGAATCAGTGAGGTCAGGCATCCCAAAAGTGTTGAGTTGGGTTGAGTGTTCACCAGGACTCTGTGTAGTCAAACCACGTGCTCAGGTGTGCCCGCTTTGTGCTGATTCAGTTGTGATACATTTGGGTGTGTGTCGTTCAGCTCCTACGGTTTCAGCAGTCGGTGTCCTGATTCATCACACACCCAGACACACACACGGGTGGAAAAGTTCAAGCGATGATGCTCAACTTGTCACGTAGGCTCTTCCTCGCCTACGAGACACAAAAATAGGTCGCTAACAGGTCTAATAAATCAGTTATATAAAGGAAGCGATATGATATGCTTCCAACTTTGCAAGCAACAGATCCTGTTCCAGCGTCAAAGTTCAAGTTCCAGTTCAAGCTCAATAAAGACACGAAGAAAAGCTCGGTTTAAATAAACTCCAGCATCCTGTACAGAGTCCTGACCTCAGCCCCACTCAACAGCTCTGGAATGAACTGGAACTTCAACTGATGCTTTCTTTTATGGCTTTCCAACATCAGTGCCAGCCATACAATCGCTGCCATCTCTTGCCTGAAGGGCGCACAAATTCCCACAGACATGCTCATTCTCAGAAGCGTCTCAGAAGTTCAATCCGTTTTAATAGCATTTGTTTTTGAGGACGTCCGACAAGCTCACGATCAGGCGTCCAGATACGTGCCTCCGCGCGTCAGTGATCCGTACAGGGGATCTACAAGATTTATTTCATTTTCATGTGTGTGCTCTACTTTTCTTCTCCATGATGTTGTTGACGTAATTGTTGCCTGAACTGCCGGAATTTTCCTTCCAATTTAGTCGTATCCAATGACCCGAATGCATTTGACTTCCTCTGTACTGCTGCTGACCTCCACTCCTGACCGATGGGAGCCGTGACTAACACACGCCCCTCCGACAAGTGTGCAGTAGCCGACCGCTTCTTTTTACCTGCACGCACTGATCAGCCAGCAGAGGTCGTAATCGCAGCAGTTATGAGGAATCCCCTAACATCTAACCCATCTAGCATCTAACCCGACAGACGAGCCAGTCGTTGTCCGTGTAGGCGCTCAGCCTGATGGTTGCAAAGCTGAGATTCGAACTCACGATGGTGTGTTAGCGTGTTCTTTCTTGCGTCCTCCTGTCGGGTCTTATCCTGCCTCGGCTTCTTCTCGATCGGACGTTATGCTCAGATCAACACTCTGTAACAGTAAAAGGATTAAACTTCACGTTTGCCTGGAACTGGAGTACTCGTGGAGTATTAGTGGTGCCCGCTGAGGTCGGATCCTGTTAGACACACACATTCCTCCTTACAGAGGTGCGTTCTCCGATCACTCTGATAAAGGAAACAAAACCACCTCTTTTCAGGCTCACAGCGCCGATGTCTGTCTGACCTTTCTCCTTCCTGAACCAGACCCAGAAAAGCTCTGTTCTACTGTTCCACAGCCTCCGGGAAGAAGTGATAGAGTGAGCGGAGAAAGAGAACACCAGAAAAAGCCGGGCGGACCAGGAGAACTAAATTCTTTCACAAAGCTCCATCTGATCTGGGCCCGGAGCGTATCCCGGAGTGTATCCCGGAGCGTATCCTGGAGCGTATCCCGGAGCGTATCCCGGAGCGTATTCCGGCATTCAGGGGCGTTCCGGTAAAGCCCTGAGTCTTCTAACTGCTGAAGTATGAGAAAACTTCAAACGAGAACCTCAGCACCCCTTTGTGAACACCATGTGGCCAAAAGTATTTAAACACCTGATCGTGAGCTTGTCCAAAAACAAACATTATTGAAATCAAGTGACCACTCTTCTAAGAAGGCTTATTGTAAGTCTGTGGGAACTTGTGCCCATTCAGTCAAAAGATGAGATGGCTTGGCACTGACACGGTCAAGAAAGCCTCAGTTGATGTTCCGGTTCATTCCAGAGCTGTTGAGTAGTGCTGAGGCCACTGGAGTTTCTTTAAATCGAGCTTTTCTTCATGTTTCTTCACGACAGGAAAGGGCCTTCCCTAAAATGTTGCTTCAAATACAGATTATTCCTATAGATGGAACCAGTCCTAATATTAATCAGAGTTGCGACATGTTGGATGAGGCTGGGAGAGTGAAGATCTGCAGCACTACACGTGCACGGGGAGAACATGTGAAACCTCTTAAAGTAAGGTACAGTAAGGTAGGGATCAAACCCAGGTCTTCAGGCATCACGTCGCTGTGCAGAACCCACAGGCGAGAGTAAGAATCTCCACTCCTCTTGGCTGCACTAACGCTTCATTTGTAGGTTTTGTGTTATACGTCTCGTACGTGGTTTGTTATGGAATCCTGTTGGTCCAGTTCAGGTCTGCTTGACGTCAGAGCCGAAATCGAATTCCTCCTCAGATCTGATAAGGCTTATCAGCTCTCCTCCCCTGACCAATCAAAATTAAATTCCTCTGGACAGATAACGTAGATCTTTTTCCGTTCCTCCGACCGTTCTTTTATTTTTATCCGCTTCAGCTTTGAAGCTGATGGGGTCATCAGGCTTGTTTGGGGTTTTTCTCATCGTCGATGCCGGAGGTCCTCTGAGAGGTTCTTGGGTTCCTAGAGAGGTGAGACAGAGCAGTCAGATTCTCAGCAAAGAAGCTGCTCAAAGAAGCTTTCAGGTTATTAGAGAGGTTCTTAGGTTCTCGAAGAGTTTTAACATCAGTTCAACATTGTTTCAGGACTGAAGCTACGAATTTAGAAACAATTTAGGAACCATGACCCGATCCAGGCCTGCTCGCTGCAGTACCAGACTTTACCACCAGGGTCTGTAAGAACGGCAGAGGAACTGTAGAGGTTTTATTTATTACAAAAACGGGGTTTTATTAGATCTAGTCCATGCGTCCTCCTTGTTTCTGTTAGGCTGGGCGATATTGCAAAGAAATCTCAATTATTTTCAATTTATTACTGATTCTCGATTGCGATTAAAAAAAAGACTCGAATTTCTTTTTTTGCATTTTAATTTAAAAGACTGCAAAAGTGCAAAAATAGTAACAGCACCACCTATAATTATCCTTTCAAGGGACTCAAACTTTATAACAATAATTACCAATAATTAAAACAAAATAGAAATCTTAATTAGCTATATCCTTTTTAAGAATAGCTCACAAACAACTCTTACTTTAAATAATGTGCAAGTATAACCTCCTTACATTAAGAAAAGTGCAAAACTACAAAAAGTTCTTTACAGGTTTCTTAAAAGGAACACGAGCCTGTGTGCTGTTTCCACCACTGAAGTAAGTCTGTATCAGTATCTACACCAGGGGGGGCATCAAGTAAGCAGTCAGCTCAGCTTTGATTTTGTCCTCTTGTGATTGGGGGGTGGATGGAGGTGTTAAGTTCTGCTTCTAACAATATGGACTACAATTCCCATGCGCCCATGGACTCTCACGTGACTATCACGTCCCTGGTCAGCCAATCCCGATCGGTCCTCACGCTCCGGAGTTTTGATTTAGTTCAGCTCTGTTCAATTCCATGAATCTTATTTAAACACTTTTGTTTGTGTGTCTCGTTGTGAAGTTTTGCCGATCGTGTTTGCGTGCCTTATTTCTGAATCTAGCCGTTACCGTGTTTGACACTTGTTGTCTTCCGTTTACTGTTTTTGCTGTTTTGGTTTGTTGGTCTGTTTATCCTCTGGTTTTGGACTCTACCTGATTTTGTACAATGATTTTGCCCTTTTGATATTGAACTTTCCTTGATAAATATTTCGCGAGCATCCGGTCAGTTTCTGCCTCGTGACATGTTGGTATTTCGGTTCGCGATTGTCACATTCTAACATCGTGTGAAAACGTTCATTCGAATTAACCGAATAAATTGTGAAAATCGCCCAGCCCTAGTTTCTGTATATCTCAGCATATCTGCGACCCCAGCAGACATCCCGCTGCCAGCTTCAGCTCCGCTTCATCAGTACCGGCGGTGCAATTACAGCAGTTAATGTATCACGCCGTCCCCGCGCCCCTCCCTCCGGCTCTCGATTTCTAGCGTCCTGCCAATAAAGTGAAATCCGTTTCTCAGGCCCCAGCGATCGCTCGGTCGCTGGAATGGTAGGAATGTAGCCAGACAGTAAATGAAGGAGGTAGAGAAGGAGGCGTCCCTGCCAGGGGTCGGAGGGGTAGCAGTGAAGAAGAGCGAAGCTCAGCAAGGGGCCCGAATTTACGTGTTTATTAGCATTTTTTAGCTCAAGCGCTGGTGAACTGGACGTCTGCTTTACAGGACAATGACTGTGAGAGTAACTTTTATAAACTGTTATACAAAAACATACAGAAACAAGAAAGACGGGCATCTGAGGGAACAGTGGTAGTGTTAGTGTGTGTTGTGCTGGTATGAGTGGATCAGACACAGCAGCGCTGCTGGAGTTTTTAAACGCCTCACTGTCAGTGCTGGACTGAGAATAGTCCACCAACCAAAATTATCCAGCCAACAGCACCCCGTGGGCAGCGTCCTGTGACCACTGATGAAGGTCTAGAAGATGACCGACTCAAACAGCAGCAATAGATGAGCGATCGTCTCTGACTTTACATCTACAAGGTGGACCGACTAGGTAGGAGCGTCTAATAGAGTGGACAGTGAGTGGACACGGTATTTAAAAACTCCAGCAGCGCTGCTGTGTCTGATCCACTCATACCAGCACAACACACACTAACACACCACCACCATGTCAGTGTCACTGCAGTGCTGAGAATCATCCACCACCTAAATAATACCTGCTCTGTGGTGGTCCTGTGGGGGTCCTGACCATTAAAGAACAGGGTGAAAGGGGGCTAACAAAGTATGTAGAGAAACAGATGGACTACAGTCAGTAATTGTAGAACAACAATGTGCTTCTATGTGGTAAGTGGAGCTGATAAAATGGACAGTGAGTGTAGAAATAAGGAGGTGGTTGGATCCACTGTCCACAGCCAAGCAGGCTCACCGTAAAGCTTCTAGGCTGCTGTTCAGTAAAGAAGCCGGAGACTCCACGCTGGAGAGCAGCAGTAATGAACACAGTGGAAAGGTCGTTGGCGTCATTAACCTCTTGCTCAGGGTTTTTAGAGAGAACACTGAGAATGAAAAGCCCTGTGGACTGGTGATGGTGTTGCACAAGGTTCTATTAAAGCTACGTTTCGGTTAAATAACGACGCCCGCTCAGTCATACCAGAACAGATCACAGAAACCAAACACACAGCAGCTGCCTCCTTGGTCGACTCGGCACATATCCCAGAAATCTTTGCTTCAGGCTTGGGTTGTTCTGAACAACATGGCCTCTCATTCATCTGCAGAATTTGGAGTAGTAACGGATTATATAAGCAGGTTTCGAAGGTGGGACGAGTAAGAACACGGACGGTGTTTACATGCAGACGTTTCCGACTGAAGATTCTGGAGAAACTGACGATGATTTTTACCCAGAATTCTTCAGTCTGGTCCAGATCTTAATATACAAACAAAAACTTGCAATAGGGATTGTATTTATGTAACACATGTTGTTAGTAAAGCATAGCAATGTTCACTACAGGTCTGTGTGAAAACCTAGTGAGCTGCCTCGCTGCCTTCTGCCTACCTGATCAGCTGCCTCAGTAGAGAGGATTCTGATAAGACATGGAGCTCATTTGTAGGCAGATTATTTAGACCCACTACTATTATGTCACCACAGATTTAGCTTACTAAGCTAACACAGTTAGCCTCAGGCGGCACAACACGCTAGCACGCCAGCTAACGTCTCCCTCCGTGTACCGAAAACGCTTAAAAACTGTCCCTGACAAATAAACGACACTTGTGTAATTACACCTTTATACAGAATAAATTGGAAAGAACTCTGTTGGTTGCTCCGCATTTATTCGTCCGGCATGTTTGTCATTTTTTGTAAGGAAAGTTGTGCCGCACTGAATGCTGGGATTGCCTTCAGCGCTGAATGACGCTCCCTCGTCATTCAGTCAGATCATCACTCAGAATTAAGGCGCCTCAGTAGGAGCATTTTAAGGGATCTAAGAATTTAGACACGCCCTCTTCTCGGGAGTGTAGGATGACATGAAATGCGCCTGTGTAGAGACATCACGAGGTTTTCACACAGACCCTATATGGCCAAAAGTATTAGGACGCCCCTTATCTTCAAATTCATGTGGTCAGCCACGACAATTACTTACAGCTGTAATAAATCAATTACGTGGACCAGATTGGACCAACCACACACTGGTCAGGGACCAATCGCAGACCCCTCTGAAAAGTGTTATATGAAGGAAATATGTGCAGCAACAGTTAAGGGAAGGCTCATTCCTGTTCCATTCCTGAGTCCCTGTAAATAAACTCCAGTGTCCTGCATAGAGCCCTGACCTCAGTCACACTGGACAGACAGCTCTGGAATGAACCGGAACATCAACTGAAACGGTTAAACCGCCCGAATTTACAAATGAACGACACTCGTGCACCTTAATACACATTAAAAATCAATGAGAATTTATTCACATTTGAAAAGAACTCCGTTGGTTGCTCCGCATTTATTCGTCCGGCATGTTTGTCATTTTTATGTTAGAAAAGTCCTGGACGCTGGGAGACTATAATATTCAAATAAATTTTATTAAATATCACGCTCACTGAATCTGGCAGGATCTGGCAGGCCAACACAAGCCTACAATACCTGCGTTCACATCTTTATTCCTACACGTATAATGAATTTCACTGGAACCCCGGGCCGGATCGTATCCGGTTATGACTAAGCCTAAATCTGCACTTCTTACCTGGAACTCTTACCTGGCTGATAAAACACCATGACACATCATCACTATAAATCATAGGAGTGAGAGATACCGCCGGAGAAACAGAAAATTCACTCACTCACTCAGGCAGCCTGTCAGCGATGACCCCATTTTACCCCGAAATTAGGCTCGGCTCACCTTTCACCTCTGACATTTCCCTGGGGAGAGGAAAGTGTTTCAGACTCTGATACATCAGCCTTGGTGGGACAGTCGAGAGGTCACGGAGGTAATTCCAGAGGCTGAAGGGGATTTGATGTTAAAATGCTGATACAGAGACACAAACACACATTAGAAAACACTGTGATTGGTCGGGAGTGTAATGGTCAAGGTGTTGGACTAGTGATCAGAGCCTCAGAGGAAGCGATTCAATATGAATGCCAATAGTTCAGGAATGTGATGTCCAACAAGCCCATGGTCAGGTGTCCTAATACTTTTGTCCACATAGTCAAGAGGGCACAGAGATAATTGGAGGGTCTTTGTGAGTGGTGGCAGCTTAAAGGTGTTGGACTAGTATTAGAGCACAGAGATGCCAATGTTGGACCCCTGAGCAAGGCCCTAAACCTTTAATTGCTTGGATTATGTTGGATGTTGGATAAAAGTCTCTAGTAAATGCCTAAAATCCTACAGACACACTCCGAAGTCTTGTAGAAAAACTTCCAAGCAGAGCGATCTCCAATAAGCTCATGGTCAGGTGTCCCAAAACTTTTGTCCACATAGTCAAGAGGGCACAGAGATAATTGGAGGGTCAGAAACACACATTAGAAATCACTGTGAGTGGCGGAAGCTTAATGGTCAAGGTTCTGGACTAGTAATCCACCACCAAGTAGCCACTGTTGGACCCTCGAGCAAGGCCCTAAACCCTTCATTGCTTGGATTGTGTTTGGTTGCCGTAATTGTCAGTTGTGTTGCCCACACACACACTCCGAAGTCTTGTAGAAAAACTTTCAAGCAGAGCGATCTCCAATAAGCTCATGGTCAGGTGTCCTAATACTTTTGCCACATAGTCAAGAGATCACAGAGGTAATTGGAGGGGCATCATGCTTCCTCTCCACCAATGCCGATCCCCGCTCTGATTGAGGAGAACGAAGCTAACCCACGCCCCCTCCGACACGTGGGCAGCAGCCGTATGCATCTTATCACCTACACATTGACGAGTGCAGTGCAGCTCAGCGTTGTGTACGGACAGACACACTTTGAGAGCACTCTTTTCCCATCAATCAGCCAGCAGAGGTCGTAATTGCATCGGTCATGAGAGAGAGACACCATCCGGCTTAGTCCCGCCCATATCTGAACAACAGGCCAATCGTTGTTCATGTGGCCGCTCAGCCTTAGCCGGCAGGCAGAGCTGGGATTCGATACGAGGTAATCGAGATCCCAGCTCTGGTTCCAGCGTGTGTTTTTACCACTGCACCACCTGAGCGGCCCCTGTGTTGTTCTTTTAATACATTAAACAACGTTAAGCTTTATTTTTAACATTTACATTTTCAGCATTTAGCAGACGCTTTTATCCAAAGCGACTTACACAATGAGCGGAACACGATGAGCAATTGAGGGTTAAGGGCCTTGCTCAGGGACCCAACAGTGGCAACTGGGTGGTGGCAGGGCTTGAACCGGCAACCTTCTGTTTACTAGTCCAGTACCTTAACCACTGAGCTATCACTGGCCCTTTTAATACATTAAACAACGTTAAGCTTTATTTTTAACGATAAGCATTTTAGACCCTGGGAGAAGCTGGAGCTGTAACACAAGTTTAAAAGTAAAACAGGGAGGAAAATCCAGATAAACACAGATACATGTGGAGCTGTAACCCTGGATCTGATGCTTATTCCACACTAATGCAGATTCAGCTCAGATTCACACTTTGATGACATTTTATCGCACCGCTCAAGCCGAGCGCTTTGGTACTTCGCAGGAGGTCAGGCGTCCTTTACTTGACCCTATAAGTGGGTTTTTAATCGGTGTCCTGTCCAGGGCGTTTTCTTCATGACTTTATGGACACAATCATGCTGGAACAGGAAACGGCCTTCCCTAAATTGTTGCTGCATAGTTGGAAGAATATAATTTCCTTTATTTAATCGGTTTATTACAGCTGTTAGCAATTGTTTTGGCTGAAACACTTGAATTATGAGGTCAGTAAATAGAAGGGGCGTCCCAATACTTTTGTCCGTACAGTGTAATCTCGCTCTCTCCGCGTGTGTTTGATTTGAGACGGTGGGTGGGCGACGGCGCGCGTTATCTCAGAAAGGAAACCGGGGGCCCCGCGGGAGCCGTTGCGACATACCTGCGTGACCTCATGCTCGGCTGGACAGGAGCAGAAGCATTCGATTAGCGCTGCGATGACCTCATCGCCAGATATCGCCGTGGAAACTCTGATTCGGGGCTGTAAAAAAAAAGTACAAAAAATAAATCGGGGCCCCCGAGAGTTGCCGAAAACGGGCCTGTAAATCACACGCACGCACGCACGCGGCGAGCGACCGGGATCAGATCAGCAGCCAGGCAGACCTCACGTCTCAGAGATCGCGGCGTCTTTTTATTGCTCTTATTTTCACTTCCTTTGGCTTCTTTTCCTCATAAAAACGTTTAACATGTTTCCTCGCGCGATGACATCAGCGCTGCTCCTGAGTCATGATGTCATCGAGATATCTTGGACGGTCTGGTCGCATTCTGTCATCTCGCGCCGAGGTCCAAAAAGCTCCAAAAACCCCAGACGTGATCTTCATGCGATACGGCTGCAGCTATCAACTATTAACCTAAATAAAAGTTTGAGCTTTCATAGCCGCGTACGCCGTGCGGCCAAAAGTATGTAGACGCCCCTTCGGGCGATTGAATTTAGTTGTTTGTGATATAGGGTGAATGATATGCTGTGGGGCACGGTGGCACAGTGGGTAGCACTGTCGCCTCACAGCAAGAAGGTCCTGGGTTCGATCCCCAGGTGGAGCGGTCTGGGTCCGTTTTGTGTGGAGTTTGCATGTTCTCCTCGTGTCTGCGTGTCCAAAAACATGCAGTCAGCTTAACTGGAGATACTGAATTGCCCTATAGGTGAATGTGTGTGTGTGACTGCCCTGCGATTGACTGGCGTCCCGTCCAGGGTGTTACTGTGTGCCTTGCGCCCATTGAAAAGCTGGGATATGCTCCAGTACCCCCCCGCGACCCTAACTAGATAAGCGGTTAAGAAAATGATTGATTGATGATGATTGATTGATATGCTGTGGGAATTTGTGCCCGTTTAGTCAGAAGATGGCAGAATTTGTACAGCTGGGCACCGACGTCGGTCAGGAAAGTCTCGAGCTTTATAGAGCTCCATATTTTTCATAGAGCTCGCTTTGATGCTGGAACAGGAAAGACCTTCCCTAAACTGTTGCTGCAAAGTCAGCAACTGTTATGGCTGAAAACACAAGAATTCAAAAATTAAAAGGGGCGTCCCAATACTTTCGTCCCTATAGAGTCCAGTCATCGGTCCACATCAGCAACACTTTGGTCAGCATTACTTTGCACCGTCTCCTCTATATGTCGTATATACTAGTGCACTATATAGTGAACAGATTGTGATTTTGAACACAGCCCATGAAGCACGAGTCTCTATGATAGTAAGTACTAGAATTAGGGAAGCAAATTAAACCGATTTTTTAACATCATGTCCTCTCGGCTTCTTCCAGACCGAGGCTGTGAAGAAGGCGCTGACCGAGCTCGGCCTGCACGTCGTGGAGATGACCGACGAATCAGCGACCCTGGACGGAGGGGACGTTCTCTTCACAGGTAGATACACAGATACAGATTCTAATTCAGGTACCAAAACATGCCGAACTGTACATCCCAGTGGACTGGTTTCTCAGGAATGCTCCTGTAATGTGTCATTTTGGGATGAATTGGAACGTCCTCAGTAGGCCAGGGCTTCTCGTCATGACAAATGGGCTGAACGAGCACAAATTTCCACAGTAGCTGCCAGCCATGAGTAGCTATACGTCTATATTATTTAGTGTGTGTTCTTCCTCTTCCACTATAGTCCATTACTGACTGTATCCCATAGATCTAAAGATACACTATATGGCCAGAAGTATATGAACACCCCTCCTAACGATTGGCTGTAGGTGTTTCTACTACATTTGTTGATAGCAGATATATAACAACGATATGAGGTCCATGCTATGATTTTAACATTGTGGCAACAGTTTGGGGAAGTCCCCTATCTTTAACGACATGGTCATGGTTTGATTAGTTGTACTCAAAGCAGCTCCGTTTGTTCTATACAGAACCCAACTCAACACTTTTGGGATGAATTACACTTGGACTGTGAGCCAGGCCTTATTTTCTCTTCCAATATTAGTGCCTGACCTCACTGACTCTATTGACTGAATGGGCACAAATTCCCACAAAAACGAAAGAGGAAGCGATTCAAAATAAATTTTGATGGTTCTGGAATGAACCCGGAAAGTGTCCAACAAGCTCATGGTCAGGTGTCCCAACACTTTTGGCCATATAGTGTAAATAAATGTGTGTGTTTGTTTCTGTAGGTCAGGAGTTCTTTGTGGGTTTATCCAAGAGGACCAATCAGAGAGGAGCGGAGATCCTGGCCAACACCTTTAAGGTGGGTGCTGGTTGAACCTGTCTGTGTTTGTCGGTGTTTTTGGAATCTGATCGACGTCTCTGTATGAATGTAAAAGTCTAGTAATGGTCTGGTTATCAGAAGGTCACTGGTTCTAGCCCCACCTTTGCTAGGTTGTCAGATTTTGGATAAAAAGCTTCAGCTAAATTTAGAAGAAGAATGCCTTCATTTGTCGTATATACAGTACACTTACACAGACCGGGTTAAGGGCCCTGCTCAAGGGCCCAACAGTGGCTGCATAGCAGAGCCTGGATTCGAACCGACAATCTTCTGATTTAAAGCCCAAAGCTCTACCCACTAAGCTACCACTGTCGTGTGGTAATGCCGAAAAGCTAAAGAAGGGATGTCTACATACTTTTGACCTTGCACTGTCCACTGAGTTCTGAATGATAAATATCGTGGCTCAGCGGTACCTACCAGAACATTGGGGATACAACTGTTGGGCCCTTGATCAAGGTCCCTGGACTCTGAGCTTTCATAATAGTGTCTGGTCTCAATTCTAACCCAAATTCATTAATGTCTGAAAGTCCGATCTCCAGTAAGATGCAGCGGATTTCACCTGGCGTTGCGATAAGCCTCCGTCGGTCTTCCCACAGTTCTGATGGCGAGTTCAGCCATGCTTTGCTAATTCTCCAAAACACAGCTGACGCTCGACTCATAACGAGCAGGAAATGGATGTTTGTTCTTTAAAGCGCTTCGGAACGACTCTGCCTCCTTATCGCAGCACCATTAAGTTGATGTTTACGGAAACTTCGCGGTCAGTTTGGGGAAACTGCAGTAGGAAAATCACGCCTGCGTACCGAGATCTGTTTTATTTTCCATAAAAAAAAAAATGTAATGGTGTGAAAATATCTCTCTCAAGTGCACATTTTTGGGGAATTTGATTGCAGGACTACGCTGTGTCCACGGTCCCGGTCATGGACGGTCTGCATCTGAAGAGTTTCTGCAGCATGGCGGGTCCGGGACTTATTGCCATCGGTTCCAGTGAGCCGGCTCAGAAAGCCTTGAAGGTAAAGTATCTCCAGGGTAGAAGCTAAAGTGATGTATGCTGTGTCTGAGGGAGGGAGGGTCATACAGGGTGTCATACCTGCTGTCTGGTGGAGGCACTAGCATACTATGAGTTCGGAAGCGGTGGGTGCTCCGCAGCCAGCGTGGGTGTTGCGCAAGTGCTAGAAGAAATTATAATAGGGAAATAGAACTGACTAAACTGCATTAAAATGGGGGAAATGAGAAGAAAAGATGTCCAGACGTTCCTCTTTTTCCTCTGGTTCTCTGGTGTTCTTCTGGCATTCAACAAACCCAGACTGGTCTTGAAGGTATGACGCTTGGTAATGATTGGAGTTGTACGCTGACGTTGTTGGTGCTTGCAGTAGCGGTTTGGAAGCCCTACAAGAATCCTCACCTACTGTGAGCTTGTGGGACCTTTTGCCTAAATGAATACCATTTGTTTTTTAAATGGGATGTCTGACAAGCTCGTGGTCAGGTGTCCAAATACTTTTGGCTGTATATAACAGGCTCTGTGTTCTAATTCCAGTCTGGTTTCCCCGGTGCTTGTCAGGAGAGTCCGGTGGATGAATGGGGTCGCTGCGGCTCTCCTGCAGGACCGATCCTCACTCTGAAAGGCCAGAGACTCTGAGGTGCCTGTTTTTACGACTTTAACGGTATTTAAGCCGATTGGTTCGGAAGGTTCTGTCCTAACAACAAAGGACCTCGGTGCACTTTGAAGACGTTCCCGCATGCCAGAGCGATCGCTTTAGCAGGTCCCGAGAAACCGACGAAATCCAAATATTTTCGATTCCACTCGGCCTTGGTGCTCCTCCAGGGTGACCCCTGAGGAGACGGACGGTCGTGTTTGTGTCCAAACTACTCCAGTGGTTTTATATAGAGGAACTGATACAGATTTTGGGAGATCAAAGCCTTTGAAGTAGAACTGAAGAAACAATGATGATGTGGATCAGTGGAAATGCTTTTCTCCTGATATTTAAAGCTGCCACGTTGCCGTTATTGGGCCCTTGAGCAAAGCCCTTAACCTTTAAATGCTTGAATTGTATTCAGTCACAATAGTCAAGTCGCTTTGGATAAAAGCATCCGTTTAATACCAAAAATTATTTAAAAAAATGAGTAAGTTTAAGTGAAAACATTTAAAGATTAATGCTAAATATGGGCTGGTTGGGCTGGCAAGGTTGGTAGCACAGTCAGGGTCCTTTTTGTGTGGAGTTTGCATGTTCTCCCTCCCATGGGTTTCCTTCAGAAGCTCCTGTTTCCTCCCACAAGTCCAAAGACATGCAGTCAGGTAAACTATAGTGTTTCCTACCTTTCCCCCAATAAATCTGACCCACCGCAGCCCTGACCAGGATAAAGACGTGGTAAAACAGACGGTGAATGAATAAATGAATGATATTTTAATGAGTTGCCATTTAAATATCATTATTTAGTAGAGCAGTGGTAGCTCAGTGGTTGAGGAGCGGGAGTAGTAATCGGAAGGTCACTGGTCCAAGCCCCATTTGGTCAGAAGAGCATTTCATGGGGTCAGGCAGTGATGCTAGATGAAATCCTGGTTTGTGGTCAACTTTCCAATTCAACCCAAAGCTGTTCGGTGTGGTTGAGGTCAGGGCTCCGTGCAGGCCGTGGAAGAGGCCCTCACGTCTATATAGACCTGGAACAGAAACGGGCCTTTCCCAAACTGTTGGTTTTATACACCTGTTAGAAATGAAACAATCAAACGAGTAATCTTCAACTATGCCAGCATCGGAATGCTGGGATTTATTTTCTTATAAGATTAAGAATACCACATTACTTAAACAAACGCTGACAGTGCCAATGCCCAGACAAACCCTCAGAGCTCAGATTAGGATGATATCTGCCATCCTGGAAACCCCCAGAATTCTGTTTTCTCAGTAAACACGACCTGCTCGAGTATAAGTTCACTTTCGGTCTCTGTCACACCAAAAGAGCTGGTCATACGTTTACGATGAGACGCTGGGAAGGAGAATTAAAAGGTACAAGGATTTGTTTCAGACTAAACACACTCTTCACACATAAACTGAGGAAGGAGTGAGTCAGAAGCACCTCCAACAGGTCCGCCTGTCCCGCAGGATCAGATGCTCATCGTCTGTTAGAGCAGAAAGGGCCAGGAAGAGATGGAGCACATTCACACCTTTAAATCACAGAGAAGCAAAACATTCAGCCATGTTTATTATTTCATATACCTCCACATTTTCCACTGCAGATTTATATAAGGTTTAAACATGAACCTGAGAGGAACCAGACTCAACAGGGGCTGAATTCTACTGGAGAGGACAGTGGGATCAATACACTTAAAAATAAACAAGCAGGTTCTAGATAGATAAAAAGCTAATTAATTAATAGAGAACATAATGAAAATAAGTAGAATTCATCATCCTTCAGTTTCTGGATGTTGTGCAATGCAGCCTTAAGCCCACAGGATTCAGCCTCAACTGGGTGAAAATGTACACACCAACCGCCATGGGGTTCAGAAAATAGATGTTTCTACCAACAAACTGCATTATAACATTATTGCAGTATATACTGGGGCAGGAGGCAGTATATACCTGGACAATATGTATTATATAGTATATACTGGGGTAGTGTAGCATTATTGCAGTATATACTGGGATAGTAGGCAGTATATACCTGGACAATATGTATTATATAGTGTATATCTGGGCTGTATGTATTATATAGTATATGATGGGGTAGTGTAGCATTATTGCAGTATATACTGGGCTAGTGTAGCATTATTGCAGTATATACTGGGGTAGTAGGCAGTATATACTTGGACAATATGTATTATATAGTATATATTATACTGGAGCAGTGTAGCATTATTGCAGTATATACTGGGGTAGTAGGCAGTATATGTCTGGGCTCTATGTATTATATAGTGTCGCCTCACAGCAAGAAGGTCCTGAGTTTGATGCCCAGGTTAAGCGGTCCGGGTCCTTTCTGTGAGTTTGCATGTTCTCCCCGTGTCCCTTTGGCTTTACTCCTGGTGCTCCGGTTTCCTCCCACAGTCCAAAGACATGCAACCAGAAACTAAATTCCCCCCCAAATGTGTGTGTGTGTGTGTGTTTGCCCTGTGACGTGTTTCCTACCTTTCCTCTGGTGAATTGTACCCACCGCGACCCTGAATCGGATAAAGCGGTTTTAAAACACAATGAATGAATGAATATACGTGTGTTTGCTTTAAACCAGCGCCACATCGCCCCCTGTTGGTGACGATAGACACCAATAAAACATGAACAACACATAGCAGAACTGAGAGTGTAAATACTGCATTATTAAAGCTCAATCTAGCATTGCCGAGTCAACTTTTACAAGTGTGTGTGTGTGTGTGTGTGTGTGTGTGTATGTGTATATATGTGTGTATATGTGTGTGTGTGTGTTAGTACAGCTTAGCTCATTGCGCTAATAGAATATAATTAGCAAACCATTAGAAAAATAACGATGTAGTTCGAGACGGCATCGAGGAGACTGACGCCAGGAAATGATCTTCACATGACATCATGCCACAACACTTACCTGCCATTATTTAACTGGCTTGTTTGCCAAATTAGCATTTGTTTTTAATTAAAGAGTAAAATATATTTAGCCCAACATGCTAACAAAAGTGCTTATCATGGCTTCTGTGCTTATTGCTCTAATGTTAGCTAAGCGACTGTAGGCGCCTGCTTTTAATCAGTCAGCAAAACATACTCTCAAATCTATTGTTATCTAGCTCGCTAATGTTTTTGCTCCTGGTTTTATTTACATGATATCATTGTAGGCTTACATTTGGCTAGTTCTCAAGTGAAATTTGCTGCCGGTTTACCTAGATACAACAGCCTAATGTTTGTTAGCTTGCTACTGACCATGGGTTTTGGTTTAAATAATAAAATATATAGTTAGCGTACAGCAGAGCGGTAGAGAGAACAGAGTGGCGACACTCCCATAGGGAACCGTTGGAAAGGGGGCGGGACATATTTTCTGTGCAGCTTCCGGGTTGTGGAGCTCTGTATAGTTCCAAACAACCCATAGAGCCCCACTCATTTTCACTACTTATCAAGCATTTTTAGCTGTTTGTTGCTTTGTTTTAAAAAAATAATGAATTTGATGTCATTAATATACTTAATACTGTTATTGTTTAGCATTTGCTCAGCACTAAATGTTACATGTTTATCTTAATTAATAGGTATAACTGAATTTAGCTTAGTCAGTTAAGCTAAATTATTGACACTAGAGTCTTTTCACCTAAAATGGATTAATTAAAAGTTGATTAATCAAGAGTCTTGTTACAGAAATGATAATAAAACATCAGAGCCATAATAAATCATTATACTTTTACTTTCATTCTTAAGTACATTTGAAGGTAAATTTAGTTTAGTACTTTAGTGGAGGTAAAGAGTATTTTACTTTTATTACTACTTTTACTGGAGTAATATGTTACCTTGGATATCTCTACTTTAACTCAACTACATGGTTTGTGTACCTTGTCCACCACTTACATTAGACAAAATGAACTAGTGCATATTAATTATGAATTAATTCATGTATTACATGTAGGAATAAATTATTACTTACTCATGAAATAAGACGTGAATTAATGCTATTTCATGTACCTGCACTATAATGTTAAAGGTATTGGTACGGTAGTGTGTTTATGAATCTGTTCATTCAGTGCAGGTAAACCTTATGAATCCAGCCACATGGCTTAGTGTTTAACCAAAATGATTATTATTATGAATCCTCAGGAAAGTGAAGGGAGATTAGTTTATGTAAAAAACAAAACATAAAAAACTGTCTAATCTCTGTACTGTATATTGTCTCTACTACTTAATGATATCGCATTATGTAATGTATGCTAATATAATGTACTGTGTGTTAACAAGAACGACCTATTAAGTCATTATAAACATCAATCTTCCACTTCATATACCAAATTGATATTAAAGCAGATGCAGTAAATGTAAAGGCAGGTGAAAATACCCAGAAATTGTACAAATGTTTATTATTTAATGTTTAATATTTCATTCACTGCTGCCTGTCCCATATGAGAACATGACAGCGCCGGGTTTGTTTGGAACTATTGGAGGGTTACATGAACCACGTGACCGCGTAGCGGCGAGATCAAGGAGTGTCGCAACTCTCTCTATCTACGGCTCTGGCGTACAGTATGTAAGCTTACTGGTGATTTAAGCTACAGTCAAGGTCGTTTGGTGTTTCTTGGATTACGTTTGACCATTCAGACAAAGTTTTATTTAGCATATAAACCACTGTTTCATGTATCTTATATTAACCAGTCAAACTAAACCAATTTATGTGGGCACAAAGATATCACAGGCTTTATCTAATTATAATAAATGATAAGCAACAAGGAGGCCACGTCAAGGTAAAGAACATTTTAGAATTTTCAGATCATCAAATGAATGATCCCCCTTTATCTCCCAGTTTAGTCATTTCCAATGTCCAATCTGCACCGCTTTTCTTCACCTGCCAGCATTTGGTTCTCTCGCAGAGCCGTCTCTGTGACTCCCTCCTCCCCCTAATTCGTATGTCACAGCGACCACAGGAACAGACCCCCCCCCCCACACACACACACACTTCAACTTTCATTCAGGGGGTTTCCAGTTGTTCTTCTAAACAGAGAAAATGCCTTTCGTTTGAGGAACGACACCATGTTTAGATCTTGAGGTGGATGAGAGGAAAGATTCCAGCAGCTCGGTTCATAATCAGTTTACACTGACCAATCACACGATCGGACCACACTGAGGTCATCATATACCTCACATTCTTCTGTGGTGAGACCTGCTTTCATTTCTCTCACCGGAACCCTATGAGAACGCTTTAGAGGCTCCATACCCACACTGACCGTCTGGTGATTATACACTATATGGACAAAAGTATTGGGACGCCCCTTCTAATTATTAAACTTGTGTGTTTCAGCCTCAACAATGTAAATGATATGCTTCCGATTTTACAGCAACAGTTTAGGTAAGTCTGTTTCCTGTTCCAGCATTGAAGCAGCTCAATAAAGACATAAAAAAAGCTCAATTTAAAGAAACTCCAGTGTCCTGCACAGAGCCCTGACCACAGCCCCACTCAACAGCTCCGGGATGAATTAGAACATCAATTGAGGTTTCAGTGCCCAGCCATACAAATGCTGTTCTATCTTTTGACTTTATGGTCACAGACATACTTCAAAATCTTAGCAGTAGTGTGCTAGAGTAATTTACCGCTACCTGAGCCCCCAAGTTCCCTTTGTGCAATACATATCAGGGTTAATGTAATCATTTGAATAATCTTTTTTACAGCACTGTACATTCAATACAAAAAAATCCCCCCGTTACTGCTTACTCCTGTGTGTGTGTGTGTGTGTGTGTGTGTGTGTGTGTGTGTGTGTGTGTGTGTGTGTGTGTGTGTGGTCGGAAACACCATGTTTAGACGTTGAGGTCTGGGAGAGCGGATAGCGACAGAGGGTTTCATAATCAAATCAAACTGACCAATCACACGGCGGTGATATCATCATACACTTCACATTCTTTCACAGTGACGCTTGTGTGTGTGTGTGTGTGCTTGTGTGTCTGTGTGTGTGTATGTGTGCCTGTGTGTGTGTGTGGTTACAGCTCCTCCAGATTTTTCTATGTCTAAGTTCAGAGAGTTTATTTACGAACAAGATCTACGATACCGTATTATCTACAGACTAGATGACGGCATTTAGCAGACGCTTTAATCCAAAAGTTATGACTGAACACTATTCGAGCAATTGAGGGCTTAAACCGGCAACCTCCTGATGACAAGTCCGGTAGCTTAACCACTGATCCATCACTGCCCTATATAGTTATAGGTTAGAAGTGAAGGATCCTCCTGTCTGCTACATCATCGGTCCCCAACAATAACGACAATATAACCAAATATTCAAGAACAGCTCAGATTGGTGGGATTTTATAATAATAATGACTCTGGCGTGTTTCTGGTCTTTTCGTTTCTCATTTGTAATGAAGATTTTGATTGATCATCATTAATGGAATCTCTCTCTCTCTCTCTCTCTCTCAGATGATGCAGCAGATGAGTGATCATAAGTACGATAAGCTCACACTCCCTGATGATGCTGCCGCTAACTGCATCTACATGAACCTGCCGGGTAAAGGACACGTCCTGCTTCACCGGGCGCCTGAGGAGTTCCCCGAAAGTGCCAAGGTCTCGCACCCATTCACACCCATGTTCTCTTTCCTTTTATTGTGAAGTAGGTGGGCCTGACCTTTACTTCTTGAAACCTTTAATCTCATCCTTGATCTGACATTCAGAGAGGCCACGCCTCCCTCACTGGGACTGACCAGTACAGTAGCAAACCATTCCTTAGTAAAACTGATGGGTATCAAAACCACGTCTCCTTCACTGAGACTGACAGGTACAGGGGCCACACTGCCTTTACTGGGACTGACAGGTACAGTAGCCTCGCCTCCTTCACTGGAACCAAAGACCTTAAGCAAGATGGCTATGTCTCGACTGCCTTCATTCAGCCTCCAGTCCTCCCAGTGGCTTCCAGTGAAGGTCTAGATGATTTCTTTGACAGGTATTGAAGCCACACCTTCTTTTTTGGAGCTGACGGGTCCTGAGGCAGTACCGTCTTTACTTGGATTGATGGGCACAGAGGCCCTTTACTTATTTTACTTGGACTGACAGGATTGTCAGACACGGAGGCTACTGGTACAGGTAGGATATACAGGTCGGTACAGAGGCCACGCCTTCTTTACTGGGACCGATGTGGTAAGTGGTAAGACATTGGACCGTCAGTTAAAATTTTTCTCAAGATCCAAAACTGCAGTGAGCCCGTTTTATATAACATACCCTCTTTTACATAAGGTGGTTTAAACCGCAGCCACTGTTTTATTTTGTGTGTGTGAAAGGCATAAATCACGACGTTGACGACGCAAAAGCCGTGCAAGACATTAGATGTAAACATGACTGATTTAGAGACTTCTTTACTGTTTGGAGGGAATTCTGAGAGATATTTTTCTGACAAGGTCTGCAGTCAAGAGTGTGTTGCTCAAACAGAGAGAGAGAGAGAGCACAAGGTATTCGTTTTTGGATCGCATGTAGGAAAACACGGGTTGTTTTTGGAGAACCTCCACAGAATGACATATCTTTATAGGGCTTTTATGATGGTGGGATATTTTTCTCACCACTCTCTCTCTCTCTCTCTCTCTCTCTCTCTCTCTCTCTCTCTCCAACCCCCCCCCCCCCCCTCTCTCTCTCTCACTCTCACTCTCACTCTCTCACTCTCTCCTGTAGAAACCAACAATTCAAGTCAATCTTGGTTAAAATTCCTTTCATGGGTTCTTTAATTAAACCAGCTTTTTTATTGGGTGTTAGCACTTGAACGTAGCACGGTAGAACGCATGGCTGGTCGTGACTTGTGAGTTCAAACGCAGACTGTTGGGTTCACTGTAAGTGTACATGTGTTTGTTTACTCGTACTATTAATTTAAAGCCACATTTGATCTTCGGGTTTGGAACCCTCACTGTAAAAACTCTTTTTAATGAAATTTCCGACTGATTCATTCATTCTGACTACGCTCATGTGCTAATTCATACTGGTAATAAAACTTCATTTTTTATAAGATTAGACAAAACTGAAAGCAGTTTTTCTCACCGATGTCACAATCGCCTTGAGTTGATTTGCTACCAGTGCAGCATGATGCAAGATTCTAGGCCAGTGGTCTTCAAATCCTCACCACATGGGCTTTACTCACGATGCATTAAAATCTTCGTGACAGTGTGAGCAGCAAATATCACGTACACTACATGGCCATAAATACGTAGACACCACTCATAATTATTAGGTTTAGGAGTTCAGCCACATGCATCGCCAACACGATTATAAAATGTGCATAAAGACCTGGTTTGATGAGTTTGGTGTGGCCCTGTCCTTAACCCCATGGAACATTTTTGTATGGGATAATGACCTTACAAATTCACATAGACACACTCCAAAATCTTGTGGAAAGCAGTGCCAACAGAGAGGATGCTGGTAAGCACATGTTTGATGTTCAACCAGCTCATGGTCAGGTGTCCACATACTTTTGGTCATGGTGTAAATTTTATAAGTGGTGAAGGAAATTTTAGGACATTTCTTACTTGCGGTTCTTCTTTTTGTGCTGCAGGTCTTTGAGAAGCTGAAGGACCACATGCTCATTCCCATCACCAACATGGAGGGGTCCAAGGTGGACGGAGCTCTTACCTGCTGCTCTGTCCTCATCAACAAGCCAGCCAAAGTCTAAGGGAACCTACGGAGTGCACACTTCAGCGCTGTAACCAATGACCTTAAGCAAGATGGTTCTGTCTCGACTGCTTTGATTCAGGCTCCAGTCCTCCCAGTGGCTTCCAGTACAGGTCTAGATGATTTCCTAGTGCTGTCCTTATTAGATTTCTGCTTACAGTAGGCTTAATTCAGGTAGTCGTGGGTTGGTGTGTGTTTAATTATGGCATTGGAAGCCACTTCAGGTAGACCAGGCAGATTTGGGACGCAGCCCTCCACAGTTCAGCATCTTTCAGGGTCAAACTCAGTTCAGATCAGGAAAAGCTGAAACTCTGGAGCGCGGCGACCCAAATAATGGATTTACAACACCTAGCTGAAAAGATTTGAGCCTCTTGTGTACGAGTGTGAATCCGAACGTGTGAAGCCTTTAAAAGCCACTAGACGACCCGACACTGTTTGCCATGTTTTATAACAATCAAATAGCCATTTCAATGTGGGACCAAAATAAAGGATTTCTTTCACAATGACCTCATTCTGACCGCCTCATCATTTATTTGTTGTGGACACTCAGCTCACGTATGTATATCAGGCACTATATGGTCAAAAGTATACGGACACCCCTCTTAATTCTGTTCTCTGATCTGAACAGAAAACATTATACATATATATACTGTATATATATATATATATATATATATATATATATATATATAGATTATATATAATAAATCACATGCTTTCAACTTTGTGGCATCATTTTTGGGGAAGGCCCTTTCCTGTTCTAGCATGACACACTCCAAAGTCTTGTAAAAAGACCGTCCAGAAGAATGAGGGCTGTCATGGCTAGCTTATTGTTAGATGTCCAAATACTTTTGGTCATATAGTGTATGTCATGGCAGGTTTGTAATTTTAATTTGATAGGGACAGATGTTGACTTCTCTGTGCCCATATAAACAGGGCTAGTCTAACTGTAACACCTATAAGTACGACAGGTAGATCAATCGTTCAAGATTAGAAGAAAAACCCAAAAACCAAACACTCACCTCGTGCCGAGAGATAAGGTTCCATTATTTGTGGAAGAATTTGAGAGGGAATTTGTCTGGATGGTAAGATGTGAACCCAAGCTATGAATTAGAAGCTGCTGAAACATGGGTGGCACTGTCAACAGTCAAGCAAGCTTTGTATATTTTTGACCCAGAAGATTTCAGCTTCACATCACCATGATTTTATAAAAATACTGTAGAGGATTTTATTTTTCTCAATCTCAAAGCTCTCGTCAATCACATAATTCACCCTTACAAGTACATAAACGTTGACTACAACTGTTTCTCTTCTCGACATGCTTTAATTATGAGTACTTTACGATGAAATACAGTAAACCGGACTCATAACATAAGCAGGCGGTGGTTTGGCACGTACACAGACGATCTTGGTGTGTTAGTACAGAGTCTCAGACAGTCGGAGATTATAGGATAGTGATAAATGTTTCAGTCCTCTAGTGTTTATATGAAGGGATTGTGTAATATTATTTGCACAGTCGTGCCAGTAAAGCAATGCTGGACTGATTTACACAGATATGAGACACTAGAAACCACAGGGATAACAAGTAAAAACACTCCCTAAACTGTTTACATAAACTCATCATTGTGGTTTACATACCAGCTAAGTTTAACTTTGATTAAGTTTTTAACTGGATCTGCTGCTGAAGGTTTACACACACTTACCTGTTTCAGGACTGTCCTGAACTTCAGGCGTTTCTACTGCAGTTCATTTTTTGACTGAATGACTTTCTTGTCAAAAACAAACAAAAAGAATAAAGTTTTTTTTAAGATCATCACTGGAGGTTTTCTGAAATTCAGCACACAGCAACTTGGATGATCATGTGGTGGTGGTGAAAGTTCTATACTGTCATATAACTGTGTAACAAAGCCTCTAAACTACTACTGGTTTTCTGTACTCGGATAAGTAGGACTCGTTTGACTGCTTAAGTAAAAATTAATTAGGACACTAAATGGAAACATAATAACTCATGGTATTTATGTCAAATATATAAAGAAAATTGTATGCTTCCAACCTAGGGAAGGTCCTTTCCTGTTGCAGCATAACTGCCCAATGTTCTGCCAAACGTACCGAAGTTGGTCCTAGAGGCTAGAAGGTGGCACAGTTAGTAAAGTGGGTCCTGTAAAGCAATATGAGTCCCAGGGATATGGGTTCAGTTCTCTTCTCTGGTCAGTCTGTGAGGAGTTTGGTATGTTGGCATGTCCAGCTACTCTGGTATCCAGAGTATACTAGACTGTGCATAAGATGTTAATAAGAAACAGAAAAGCAAGTTGTGCAGATGAACAGTACTGTGTCGCCTCCTAGTGTAGCTTTATTTGAGGTGCCATAGAAAATAACAAAAATAACAAACTCACAACTCTTGTATTTTAAATGATACAATCAGCGTCAGTCCGGATTGTTAACGGTCCTTTTTTATTCAATATATTAGCTCTCACTACCACTTCATCTTGGTCAGGCTTGTGGTGAGTCCGGACGCCACCCAGTAACATGCAACATGTAGTCCATCTTCAGTTCATCCATCTTGACTTCTCATTCTCTCACTGCCTCACACTACATGTGTCTTTGTTTATCACAGTAGTCTGTGCTGAAAGCTCACACACTATGGTTTCTAGCCTCTCTTTACACAGACTGATATTTTTCCAGATGCCCTGAATTTTTTCACTGTATTAGGTACTGTAGGTGGACAGCTCACCACCAGTGATTCAATCCTTGTGGGTTTGGTGGAAGCCCTGCGATGGATTGCCACCCTGTCCAGGGTATTCATGCCTTGCGCCTATTTTTACAAGGTAAACTGGACCCGCAATGGATTGCCACCCTGTCCAGAGTATTCATGTCTTGCACCCACTTTTACCAGGTATACTGGACCTGAACTCTGACCAAGTGTTGATGAAAATTTAAAGAAAAGGTACAGTAGTTGGTAAAATTCATTTCATTTCATTCATTCATTTTCTTATCCGCTTATCCAATCAGGGTGCTGGAGCCTATCCCAGATTTTCAATGGGCGCAAGGCACACAGTAACACCCTGGACCTAGGGCAATTCAGTGTCTCCAATTAACCTGACTGCATGTCTTTGGACTGTGGGAGGAAACCGGAGCTCCCGAAGGAAACCCATGCAGACACGGGGAGAACATGCAAACTCGAACCCAGGACCTTCTTGCTGTGAGGCGACAGTGCTACCCACTAAGCCACCGTGCCACCTTTAGTTGGTAAAATACCTTAATTAATTGCAATCTAATTAATCTAATTGCAATCTTTTGAGCTGACTGACAATTTACTTCTGAAGTTGGGTACACAGTGGTAAGTCTCAGCTCATCTTTGCCTGCAAACACTGAGCCTTTGCTGGATCCATATTTTATGGTTTTATGATTTCATCATCTATTACCAATTTACCTGCTTGTTGTAGAAGGTCTCAAAACAGCTTATCTTAAATATTTTATAAACTTTTCTCTTTTTACTCTCTTTTTACTCGAGTGATCGTTTCGAGTGTTTTGCAGGTATGAATTTTTTAAATGTTAAAATTTATCATAAGCAGGACATAAAATCGTATTTTCTTTGTAGTTTTCTTTAGTGAATTAAATAATTAAAAAAATAAATAGATAAACACATCACAGATTCTGCCTGATGGTTTTTATTATGTTTTTACTTTTGTGGAAATTGTGGTTACATATCATACTTTAGTATATGTTATTATTTTAAATTACATCGTTTTTATATATGAGAGAGTGGTTTTTACTATTTATTTAATTATATTGTGTTAGCCGGCGGTTAGCATCAGCCATTAGCCTACAAGCTGTTGTCATCAGTCCGCTTGTCCGTGACGTCATCAGTGAGCGCTTGACTGTAATGGCGTGTAGTTGTTGTCGTTGTTGTTGATCAGTGAAACTGAACTAAAGCTCCTGAGATTTAATCTGGTTTATAAAGAGATTATTTAGTGTAATAATCGCTGCACGATGGCGGATGAGGATGGTGTGAGTGAGGGGAGGAATTTCTTCATGACTTACAGTGATGATGAAGACAGCAGCAGTGAGGATGAGGAGATAAACAGGAGGAAGAAGCTCCGGCTGGAGGAGAATAAAGATAATAAAGCACCTTCATCAGGATCAGATCAGAAGAAAACAGCTTTACCTAAACCTGATGATCTGTTTCAGTCAGTCAGTAAACCTGCGTTTCTCTACAATCCTCTCAATAAACAGATCGACTGGGAGAGTCGCACAGTTAAAGCTCCTCAAGAGGTAAAACATCATAATAATACATTAATATTAATATAAACCGATCAGCCATAACATTAAAACCACCTCCTTGTTTCTACACTCACTGTCTATTTTATCAGCTCCACTTACCATATAGAAGCACTTTGTAGTTCTACAATTACTGACTGTAGTCCATCTGTTTCTCTACATGCTTTGTTAGCCCCCTTTCATGCTGTTCTTTAATGGTCAGGACCCCCACAGAGCAGGTATTATTTAGGTGGTGGATCATTCTCAGCACTGCAGTGACACTGACATGGTGGTGGTGTGTTAGTGTGTGTTGTGCTGGTATGAGTGGATCAGACACAGCAGCACTGCTGCTGGAGTTTTTAAATACCGTGTCCACTCACTGTCCACTCTATTAGACACTCCTACCTAGTCGGTCCACCTTGTAGATGTAAAGTCAGAGACGATCGCTCATCTATCGCTGCTGTTTGAGTCGGTCATCTTCTAGACCTTCATCAGTGGTCACAGGACGCTGCCCACGGGGCGCTGTTGGCTGGATATTTTTGGTTGGTGGACTATTCTCAGTCCAGCAGTGACAGTGAGGTGTTTAGAATACCAGCACAACACACACTAACACACCACCATCATGGCAGTGTTACTGCAGTGCTGAGAATGATCCACCACTTAAATAATACCTGCTCTGTGGGGGTCCTGACCATTGAAGAACAGGGTGAAAGGGGGTAACAAAGCATGCAGAGAAACAGATGGACTACAGTCAGTAATTGTAGAACTACAAAGTGCTTCTATATGGTAAGTGGAGCTGATAAAATGGACAGTGCATGTAGAAACAAGGAGGTGGTCATAATGTTATGTCTGATCAGTGTATATAATACTGTTAAAGCGCCTCAAGAGGTCAGAACATCATCATTATAAATTTATATTTGAATGTCTGGATTTTCAGCCTGCAAGAGTGTTCAAGGTGTGGAAGAGCAACGCTGTTCCTCCTCCTCAGAGTTATGAGGTGAAGGAGAAGAAAGGCGCCCCTCCTGGTATGGACATGGCCATAAAGTGGTCCAGCGTTTACGAGGACAACGGAGACGATGCTCCTCACCGCCAAGCTCGCTTCCTGCCAGACGAGGAGCAACCGCTGTCCGGTGATACAGCTTCCAAAAAAATCCTGTTTTATTCTACCTGAGGGATCAGATAATAAATCATTTATAAATATAAAAGTTTAATCCAGTCCAGCTGGAAGATGAAGTTTTTTATAAAGTCTTTAAAACAGGGGGCGTAACTATAAGGTCAATAGATCCTGAATGTGTGAACATGGACGTGCTTATTAATATGATTAAACAATTCAGACACTGATAGAAAGATAAAGATAAACATAGACAGACTGGGTGGGTGGGTTGTTGTATGGGTGTTTGATGGATAGATAGGTTGGTGGTTGATGGATGGATGAATAGGTTGGTTGATGGGTGAATGGATAGACGGACGGACGGACAGACGGATGGAGGGGTGAGTGTGTCTGGGTGGGTTGATGGATGGATGAAAATAAATGAATTGGTTGATGGATGAGTGAATGAATGAATGAATGAATGGGTTGGTTGATGGCTAGATAGATGAACGGATGGGTGGCTGAGTGTGTCTGTGGGTGGATTGATGGATGGGGGTTGATGGATGGATGGATGGATGGTGGTTGATGGATGGATGGATGGATGGTGGTTGGTTGATGGATGGATGGATGAAAGAATGAATGGGTTGGTTGATGGATAGATGGTGATGGATGGTGGTTGATTGATGGATGGATGGATGGTGGTTGATTGATGGATGGATGGGGGTTGGTGAATGGATAGATAGATGGATGGATGGGAGGTGGGTGCATGGTTGGATGGATGGGTGGGTGAGTGTTGGTTGATGGATGGATGAAAGAGTGAATGGGTTGGTTGATGGATGGATGGATGGTGGTTGATTGATGGATGGATGGGGGTTGGTGAATGGATAGATAGATGGATGGATGGGAGGTGGGTGCATGGTTGGATGGATGGGTGGGTGAGTGTTGGTTGATGGATGGATGAAAGAGTGAATGGGTTGGTTGATGGATGGATGAAAGAGTGAATGGGTTGGTTGATGGATGGATGAAAGAGTGAATGGGTTGGTTGATGGATGGATGAAAGAGTGAATGGGTTGGTTGATGGATGGATGAAAGAGTGAATGGGTTGGTTGATGGATGGATGAAAGAGTGAATGGGTTGGTTGATGGATGGATGAAAGAGTGAATGGGTTGGTTGATGGATGGATGAAAGAGTGAATGGGTTGGTTGATGGATGGATGAAAGTGAATGGGTTGGTTGATGGATGGATGAAAGAGTGAATGGGTTGGTTGATGGATGGATGAAAGTGAATGGGTTGGTTGATGGATGGATGAAAGAGTGAATGGGTTGGTTGATGATAGGAAACAACACGTTAATGGTACATGTGTGATAAGCAGTGTGAGCAATGCTGCCTGTTCACGATCATATTAACAGAGGTTTCAGGATCTGTTAGAAACACATTCACTCCGAAGTTTCTTTCTCTCGTGTCTAGACGACGACGACGATGATGCCGATAAGTCGAAGACCAAGTCGGCGAAGAAGTGTCATGTGGAGACGTTCCAGCAGAAGGAGAAGAGGAAGAGGGATCTGGGACAGGCTACATCTGATAAGAATTTCGTAGAGGAGGAGAAGAGGATCCTCAGACAGGGTCAGGAATGAGAGAAGAAGGAACCTAAGCGTTTCCCAGAGACGCCGCCGGATCCATCAGATACGTTTCCTCAAACAAAGCAGCTCTCGTGCTTCATCTTTTCTTTGTATTTTCGTGTTTGTGTGTTTTTGATGGGTCAGATTGGAGCAGGACACGTCGTCTACAAAGATTCAGGTTCTTTTATGGAGAAAGCAGAATCCCAAAATTCTGTTTATCAGAGAAAAGCTTCATTAAATGATGAACACAGCGGACAGAAGTTTTATTTTGATAAAATCTAAAAATATTGTAACATTTTATTATCGGTGCCCATCAGCATTACAGATCTGCACATCACAGTTCGGGGTTTCTTTTGTTGTAAAATACAAAGTCCATTACCAGAGAAGTTCTGTAAAATTCAATAAAAAGAGGAATCTGTGGTGTGTTTATTCTCTTGAATTTTTATTTAACTGATAAAAGTAAAAAATAAAAGATTTCCAATATTTTCTCTGATCAGCTTCATTATATTTAGTAAATAATAACATGTTTAGAAATTGATAAAGGCGGTTGGAGCCTAGCGGTTAGGGTACTGGACTAGTAATGGAAAGGTTGACTTTGCCCTACACAGACTGAGATCTCTCCAGATTCCCTGAATCTTTTCACAATATTATGAACAGTAGACGGAAAGATTAACGTGTTGACAGTCTTTCACTGAGAAATGTTCTTTTTAAACTGATTGATAACTCTCTCTTGACGTTAATACCCAATCATGATTCCCTCACATGTTACTGACTCACCTGCTCATTATGGAATTCTGTAACTTAAATATTCTGGAAACTTTCCACTCTGGGGGCGGCACAGTGGCTCGGTGGGTAGCACTGTCGCCTCACAGCAAGAAGGTCCTGGGTTTGATTCCTAGATGGAGCGGTCTGGGTCCTCTCTGTGTGGAGTTTGCATGTTCTCCCCGTGTCTGTGTGGGTTTACTCCGGGAGCTCCGGTTTCCCATAACGGTATAAAGACGTGCAAGTGAGGTGAATTGGAGATACAAAATTGTCCATGACTGTGTTTACCATTAAAAGACTTGAACTGATAAATCTTGTGTAATGAGTAACTACCTGTCCTGTTATGGATGTAACCAAAGTGTGTAAAATATAACGTTAAAATCCTAATAAATAGCTGAGATCTCGAATACATCGTATCGAATACATCATATGGAATCTTGGCTCTGCCTGCCGGCTGAGGCTGAGCGGCCACATGAACAACGATTGGCCTGTTTTTCAGATAAGGGGCGGGACTAAGCCGGATGTGGACTCTTTCTCAGACTAGTGCGATTACGACCTCTGCTGGCTGGTTGGTGGCGCCTGTACGGAGATGTGAAAGGAGTGCGGTAGAGGGTGTGGCTCTCCGTACACAGCGCTGCACTGCACTCGTCAAGTGTAGGTGATGAGATGTACAACTGCTGTGCAAGTGTCGGAGGAGGCGTGGAGCAGCCTCGTCCTCCCCAATCAGGAGCAGGGACCAGCATTAGTGAGAGGATGATTGACAGGTAGAAATTGGATGCGCTAAAGTGGGAGAAAAAGGGGAAAAATAAAAAAAACCCTAATAAATAAATAAAGTTTTTACTCTTATTTTGTCTCTGTCCCCACTGTTGGAGTGTGTTGCAGGCTAAATGTAAGTGCATCAACTTCTAAACGTGTTTCTAAAAATTCTCAAATTATAAACTATAGTGATCAATCTTCCTTTGTCAATTTAATAATAAATAATATTTAAATAATATAGAGAATTTTCTTATTCTGTGTAACCGGAAAAAGTTTGTACACCTTCTTGTGTGGGATTCAGCGGACACCAGGTGGCGCTGTTAACAAGGCTATGACTTTAATCTCGACCCAAGCGTTTATCCAACCATTAAACCGTTCTACGATGGATACATGGGATACAGTAGACTCAAGAGGGTGACTCAGGGTACAGATGGGCTACAGTCAGTAGTTGTATACCCACAAAGCTCATCTGTTAGGCAGGTGTAGCTTATAAAATAATCAACGAATATGTGTACCAAGTAGGTGTACCTAATAAAGTGCTTGGTGAGTGTGTGTGTTTATATATATATATATATATATATATATATATATGTGTGTGTGTGTGTGTGTGTGTGTGTGTGTTCTTCATGAAGTAAAAATAAATAAGCACATGACCCACAATGAACGAACGTCTGCGCGTTTCACAATTACTGTTTATTTCCTTTATTTATCATCATGTTTTATATATTTTAACTACATAGAAATTGTTCACTTAAGTGTAGAAACTTTTTAAAAGTAGCGGACACGTTCAGTCAGTGGTGGTACGACAGTCTAATAATGCACCAGCTGGAAGGTCGATGGAGTTTCTCCTCACAGGCACTGCAACAGCGACTCCTGCTGTCTGATGGAGGTGCCACCACGATGGCCTATGAATGGCGTGGCTCTCCGTATGCGCTTTGGCTCTCTGTGAGAATCCACCACCGACTGGTATAAAGAACAGGCTGGTGACTTCACACCTGTTACAGGGGGCAGGTGCTAGTCTGCAGGTGAAGAAATTGTAATAGGGAATTGGTAATGACTAAATTGGTAGGAAAAAGGAGGGATTCAAATCCCCCCAAAAAACGTAGGATTTAATAGAAGGGCGCAGTGTGTGTGTGTGTGTGTGTGTGTGTGTACATTCTTGCTACTTGCTGGTCCACCTCATTATAAATGTATATATGTTTTATTTATATACATTTGAGAACGCTAGGCTAACTAAATAAAATCAGCGCAAATCCGTGCTCGTGTTTCTGGATTTAGAGCTGAAACAAAACACCAAATCACCTACCTGTGTGTTTACAACGTGCAAATCAGTTATAGGTAAATGTATAGAGCTAAACTGTCTCAATCCATTGTAAGAATTCTGCTCCTCTGTCCTGTTTTTTTTAGAATATCATCCGTCTTTTCCAGATCGCAGCCCAACCTCAATTTTAAACAGATACACTGTACGGCCGAAAGTATTTGGACGCCTGACCATGAGCTTGTTGGACGCCGCATTTAAAAAACGAAAGCTATTAAAACAGAGCGATCTCTATGTGACCTACTCATGTAGAACAGCAGCCACTCTTTTGTGAAGGCTTGTCACAAGACTTTGTAGTATGTCTGTGGGAATTTGTGGCCATTCTGTCAAAAGAGCCTTTGTGTAGGTGGGCAGAGTGGGGCTGAGGTCAGGGCTCAGGTGCTCATGTGTTTATAGGGGCACAGTCATGCTGGAACCCAGACTGACGGCTGGAACTCGGGATGTTTTTTCCTCCTCCACATTCATGCTGCTTCTGGATCTGAATGGCGTGACTGACGGCTCTGCAGCTGCTCCCAGTCTCATATCAGGCAGCTAATGGAGCAGAGATGCTCTTACTTTCCCCGCTCATTACAGATGGGAAAATATGTTCTCTCGTTTTTCTCCTGAAAGCCTTGCATG
The DNA here is from genome assembly GCF_030014385.1 of Trichomycterus rosablanca. Taxonomy (NCBI): domain Eukaryota; kingdom Metazoa; phylum Chordata; class Actinopteri; order Siluriformes; family Trichomycteridae; genus Trichomycterus; species Trichomycterus rosablanca. Next base: position 26,471,931 of record NC_086006.1, on the reverse strand, counting down.
ATCAGAGGAATTCCTGCCATATCTCTCATCGGTCCGGGACGAGACATTCTGCTAAACCTGAGCGTGATAAGACGGTATGTGCCCGGCCTTGTCCCGAAAGTTCTGCACTCCTGCCGGAAGGACGGGTTTATCAGAGCCGTGTTTTAATCCTGATCCCGGGATAGTTCACAAACTTAATATATTCTGCTTAACATGTTCGAACTGATAAACGTTTGTAGGTTCAAGTTCTTGCGTTTAATATTTATTAATAATCACTGGATCCTAAACCTTATATACACTATACAAAAGTATTGGGACACCCCTTCTAATAATTGAATTGCAGGTGTAATAACAGCTGTAATAAATCAACTATCTATTTCCTCGGCTGCTCCCGTTATGGGTCGCCGGCGGATTGTGATCCGCATTATTGATTTGGCACAGTTTTTACGCCGGATGCCCTTCCTTACACGACCCTCCCTATTTATCCGGGCTTGGGACAATGCACTGGTTTATGCATCCTAGTGGCCAGGTACCTATAGGACAATTCAGTGTCTCCAGTTAGCCTGACTGCATGTTTTTGGACTTTGGGAGGAAACCGGAGCACCCAGAGGAAACCCACTCGAACACAGGGAGAACATGCAAACTCCACACAGAAAGCACCCGGACCGTAATTATTTGCTATTTGGTCAAAATAGCATTTGTGAGGTCTGGGACGGATGTTGGATGAGCCTTTTTTTTTGTTGACATTCCAATTCATCTCTCTGTGGAGGCCACTGGAGTTCGTTCAAGTCTTAAGCCAGTCTAATTAACTGAAGTTTGAAAGGTCAGATATGTGCCGAGTGAGTCGGGCTGTTGTGCTGCACAGGAAGTTCCTCTGAAGCGTCTGGTTGAGCAGATTCTAAATGTTATAGTTGATGAACGCGGCTTTCAGAGTATTAATGTGATGATCAGGGTCTAAATGGAATGTTTGCATAAATCTAATACAAGAACAATCGAGCTGTGTGTGTGTGTGTGTGTGTGTGTAGAAAAATATATGACCTTAACCATAATGAATATTTATCTCTCGCTGCTGTGTCAGCTAGCTCGTCATTGCTCACCACACACACGTCATTACATTCATCCATTCACTTTCTCTAGCTGCTTCTTTGTGGTCAGGGTCCTGGTGACACTGGACACAGGGCAGGAATACACTGTCATCAGAGAAAAATCATCACAGAATCCTGGCTCGCGTGTGCTGTTCTGATTCATTCACAAACTCCTGGCCTGAAGTTTAAAGCATATATTGTATTTTTTATTACTCATTAGCGACGGGCGTGGTCTTATATATAATCAGGAGGGGCGTCCACATAATTTCGCCCATATAGCCGATTAAGCCGGTGCTTGTTAAATATATATCAATAAATATCAATCCCTTGCAGGATTGAGAGGCAGACATGCATAAAGAAGGAATGTTAGTGTGTGTGTGTGTGTATGACTGTGTGTAAACGTGTGATTGTGTGTAAATGAGTGTGTGTGTGTGTGTGTGTGTGTGTGTGGGCGGGGGTTGGGAGGGTGTTTAGGAGCCGTTGTGTCTGATCCAACAGATGATAAACTGAACGATTGGGACAGACGGGCGCTGGCAGACCCCTATCAGTCTTCATTATAGTGTAAGAGGACCGGTGTGTGTCTGTTGGCTTCAGGGCGTGTGTGTGTGTGTGTGTGTGTGTGTGTGTCTCACACGCACACACACTCACACACAACAAAGTTTAATTGTCATTACTACCTACTTTCCTACAACTTGTAACTAAGCTTTGGCAATATGAATGTCCTTATTTGTCATGCCAATAAAGCTACATTTGAATTGAAGTGTGTGTGTGTGTGTGTTTGTGTACCATTTTCTGAGGTCAGAATGTGTTTTGCCTGAAGGTTCTGTGTGAGAAAGATTATTTGAAGAATGCTTGTGTGTGTGTGTGTGTGTGGGGGTCAAACTCATGGTTGTGTAAAGTCCCCCTGAACATTTAGAATGGGGTATAAACGTGAGGCGACTCAAACGAGCCACTTAAAACCAAAAGCTGGTTAGTAAATGTGTGTCAGCGGAAGCTTCAAGCTTCAACTTGTTAGCCACCTTTGTTAACCGTCAAAAAGCTTCTGGCAGGACATAATACTACCACCAGCATACTTCACATCAGGTACAGTGTTGTTGGGAGTGAATGGCTCATGTTTTCTCCACTGAACATGCCTCTGATTGTGGGCAGTGTTTCGTCCATGAGATCAGCAGCAAACTTCATTATTTCATTGTCTGTTTTACCAGCGCTTTATCCTGGTCAGGGTTGCGGTGGGTACAAAACGCCCTGAACAGGTCGCCAGTCCATCACAAGGCACACACACTTTCACGTGTGTAGCCTTAATTCACCAAATCTAGACTTTGGACTGTGGGAGGAAACCCACATGGACATGAGGAGAACATGCAAACTCCTCACATAAAGGAACCTGACGGCTCCACCTGGGAATCAAACCCAAGACCTTCTTGCTGTGAGATTGACCCATTGTTCCGCTCCCTTCAGTCAAGCTGTGGACAGTGATGCCATCTGGGCAAACATTTTTCCCATTTTCTCTCCCATTTTAGTCATTTCCAATTCCCAATTTTGACTCCACTGTCCTGACTGACACGCACCCCAACACATGGACAGTTGCTGTAAATGGAGAGTCACGCTATGCTCTCCATGAGTCATCCACCCCTCATGCAGGCACCTCGATCTATGAGGAATACTGTCGCCCACCCTCCCGGTATCCCTCACTCCCTTGGGCACATCCAAATTGACCTGTTAAACGCCTGGCTGCTCCATGGCACAGCTAAGATTCCAAGTTAAGAGCAATAGTGGGCTTGCACATTACACTTCTGCTCCCCTTGAGCACCAGCAGACCACTGTTCCACGCACTGGATGATTGTTCATATGACCTCAATTTGGAAAGTTTCATCATTTGCATTCTGAGGCTTTCAAGTCGTAATACTTGAGCTTAGACTAATAGGCGCAGTCAAACCATTTCTAGTTATATGGGCACAGAGAAGTCACCAGCTATCGTCAGGAATATTAAGTCGTCCGGTTTTCGACAACGATCTGCTGAGCGGATCTTGAGCGGTTTACACCCTGAGAAAGCCATGTGTGTCACGGGTGTAAATTTTGCCCCCTGACAGCCAATAAAGTGCCAGACAATATAGAGGGCAAGCAAGAGCACGACCTCGCCAGCTGCATACTTCTACACACACACACACACACACACACACACACCATAGTCTTTATACACACAGTGCGAGTGAGCAGCATGGTTGTTCTGAATAAAGCAGATGTTCTGACCCTCTGGAACAAAGAGACGCAGAATGTGTTTGTGTAGGACGGAGACAGACTGGAGACACAGTCAGGACGTCGATGTGAAAGCGAGACATAGTCAGATCTATCTCTACAATCAGACTTTTCTGTAAGTGAGATGAAAAACGCAGGCTGGAGCAGGTCACCACAGGCCCACGCTGATAAGATTTTACTGACTGCAGTTGGAACATGCTGATAAATTCACTTCAATGATACGCAAACAAAAAAACAACATTTATATACAAGTCAAACTCGGTCTCAACCCTCAGGATCAGACTTTAAAAATATAAATATGTAAATAATGTGCAGTAAACAATTAATTCAATTCAACTTTATTGTCATTATACCATTACAGGGTTGTATAGTGTAATGAAACACTGTCAGGATACTTCTCCAGTGCGGATATAAAAGACAATAGACTATAAAAAACAATAAATACAGACAATAATAAATATACTAAAAATAATTTTACTCCGGTGGTTAATTCATCTTTACAGGAACCAGGAACCAGGGAAGCTCTATGTTTCAGTGAAGCTGTAAGCTGTTTTAAGCCTGTAGTAGCCTAGTGATTAGAGCTTTAGCCTGTCAATCGAAAGGTTGCGGGTTTGAATCTTTGCTCTGCCATGTGGCCACTGTTGAGAACTTGAGCAAAACCAATCGTTGACCCTGCGCTCTGACCCCAGCTTGCATATATATATATATATATACATACAAATGCACAAGTTCCCACAGACATACTTTAAAGCCTTGTAAGTAGTTTCTCAGAAGAGTGAATGCTGTTATAGGTATCTCTATTTTAATACTGTTTTGTTTTTTAAATGGGACGTCCAACAAGCTCATGGTCAGGGATGTATAATGTGTCTACTTTCCTCACAAGACTCACTTTTGGATCCTGAACTACCAGTTGGTGTTCCATCCCCATGTTTACAGTCCCAAACACCCGGTACAGTCGTTGCCTGGGTTCATTAAAGGTGTTTTGTTTTTAAATGTGTTGTGAAGGTGATTTCATTTATTTCTGCTGAGCCAGATTCTTCTTTTCTCTCTCGTCGCTCTGCCTGCAGGCTGTGACAAGCACAGATGCTCAGACAAGACAGGTACAGACCGTGTGTGTGTGTGTATGCAATATAGAAGTTGTCTTTAATTAGTACAGACCCAGGGGTGGCATGGTGGTGCATCAGACAGTGTGGGTGCAGCAGAGCAACATGAGCTCTAGTGATCTAAGCTTAAACCTCACCTATAGTCTCTCTACGTAGTTTAATTCTGGTGTGATGCCGTGTCCAGTGTTTCCAGAATAGGGTTCGGACCTGGATCAGAATAGCATTTACTGGAGATGAATGATTAAAGTGGAGGAACTGTTCTGAACTTTGTGGTACCGCGTTGCTCCCAGTGATTCTGTGGAAATCGGACCCACCGAGACCCTGACCAGGATAAAGCGGTGATACATATAGTACGTACATATACATACAGTCTTAGAAAAAGTTTGGACGCTAGGGTTTAATTCCATGATTTTGTTACATTATATATTTATGTTTTATTATTGCTTTATCCTGGCCAGGGTCACAGCGGGTCCAGTCTTCCCGGAATCACTATGCTCAGTGTAGTAATACACCCCAAACAGGACGCCAATCCATCGCTGGACCTGCACCCGATTACGATGACTTTGAAGTATGTATGTGGGAATTTGTGCCCATTTTTCAAAAGCCTCAATTGATGTTCCGGTTCATTCCAGAGCTGTTGTGTGGGGCTGAAGTCAGGCCTCTGTGCAGGACACTGGAGCTGCTTTAATCTGAGCTTGTTCACGTCTGTGTAGGAGGACAGTCATGCTGGAACAGGAAAGGGCCTTCCCTAAACTGTTGCTGCAAATATGGAGGCATTTAATTGATTGAACACCTGTTAGTAATTATTGTGATTGAAACACGTGAATTCCAACATTAGAAGGGGTGTCCCAATACTTTTGTCCGTACAGTGTACGTGTACCTCAGAGTTCCCTGGCTGTATCTTCATATCTGATCACGTACGCTGATCCTGAGTCAGTATAAGGAGTAAAGGAAATTCAGTAATGCGGGTGACGGGCAGGTGAAGATATGGGGTTGTGTTCATATTTTCTCCACATGTCTCTTCCTCCAAAACCTGCACTGACAAGTTAGTAAACATGCTAAGCTCTCTTATCTGTACCTTCACCGCTCATGTCAGCGCCTTGACCCGACAGTACCCAGCCTGGCTGGTAGCACCGTTAAAGCTCGATATTTGGTCAGGGTGTTTCAATGAATTACAAATACACATCACTTGCAAACGTCTGCAAACTCCTCTGCTTTTTACGCCGGACGCCCTTCCTGACACAGTCCTCCCTATTTATGCACTGGTTTATGCATCCTAGCAGCTAGGTACCTATAGGACAAATCAGTGTTTCCAATTAGCCTGGCTGCATGTTTTTGGACTGTGGGAGGAAACCGGAGCACCCGGAGGAAACCCACGCAGACACGGGAGAACATGCAAACTCCACACAGAAAAGACCCGGACCGCCCCGCCTGGGGATCAAACCCAGGACCTTCTTGCTGTGAGGCGACAGTGCTACCCACCTAGCCACCCTAGGGAGGCCACTTCCATAACTTCAGAAAAGGAAGGCATGGAGTGGTTGGTCAGGATTGTGTCTACAGCACACAAAATTAAAACCTTATTTGATATAATTGTGATGCAACCAAATGAACTATAAATCAGCACATTAATGAAGGTTTTACTCACCACATTTAGAGTCGATTTGTGATACTTTAGTACAAAAAGTGTAAAATTCACCTTTCCTGCTCATCTAAATAAAAGGGGGGTGAGCGACCACTTGGAGCTGTACGTTGTTTTCGTGTTGGCGTGTCGACAGCATGATTGGTTATTAAAACGTAGTAATTAACGAGCATTTCAGGGCCGGGCGTTACGCAAGGTAACGTGCTTGACGTCCTCACAAAGTGGTAGTTAAACTAATGGAATACAAGTCATTTCTTAATGACAGGCAAATTAATTATGATCATTACAAGCATCTGGTTCGCTTCCAAAGGAGGTTAAATACGTGTCCGTCCAGGCATTGCGGCGGACTGTGGACAAGTGGATGAAAAACCAGTCCGTCCACCCTATAACCGGACATATAGACACGATTAATGTACCCGAAGAGTGCTGCACTTATTGATTTTGTCCTTATGAACATACTCGAAGTAGCACAGAAAGCCTCTAGAATTAAAAAATGTCTCTTACAAGTACAATTTGTTTAAAAATTACTTCAGACACTATGGCAAAATCACTTCTCTTTAAGTTGCTAAAGCTAAGAACTGAGTCTGATTGTATACGGCACAAAACATAAGGAATTAATACTTATAAAAGTGTGATTAGCACACTATTTGTACAGTTCTATGTGATTTGGGACACAGCCAATGGTAAACGTTGTTATTTCCAGCCCTCCGGCTGCCTGATATTAGTGATTAGCTGGAGGACATGGGGGTGTTTTTTTAATGTCAATAATATTCTGGTATTTTTAACAATGCCAGGGATGAAGAATATTCTAATTGTTTAACTTTATTTAGGAGTTTGTGTTTGGAGGGATTTACTTTTACAGCTAGCAAACCTCATTCTAATAAACAGCTACAGGCTAACGCTAATGCTAATCACTGTCTGAGGTTAATATCTTCAGGTATGTTAGAGAGGAAGCCTGAGATATACAAGCTACAAAATCTAACTAAAGCCTTTATTACCCAAATACATGGATTCACCTGGTCAGGGTCCTGGTGACTTGTGTGCCAGATAAGCTAGAACACTGAGCATGTGCACACTCTCAAACATTCACTCACACTTGGAATGAATTAAATAATAAAATCATTTTAGAGCATCCAATCCACCTTCTGTATGTTTTGGGGACATGGAAGGAACTTAAGTACCTGTGGGAAACATTATAAATTCCTCACAAAAGGTTTTGCAGCTGTAACACAAACTGAGCTAACAGGACACCCTCTCTCAATAATACTGACATGAATTTGCACGATTTGGCAACCCTACTGGCACAGTGCTGCCCCAACCTCTCACCCTAGCCAGAAAGTATTTCAGCTATTTGAAGTGCATGCAGGAGGAGGAGGAGGAGGGTGCAGGAGCTGAGAGGAGAATGGACATACGCAGGGTAAACCAACACAAAACTAGCACTGGGTTGTTTGAAGTGTGGGTGTAGAAGAAATGGGCACCACCAGGAGGCCCAGGGATACACTGATGAGTCAAAACATTAGGACCACCCCCCAAAATGAGGGACAATAGTCAAAGGCTGTAATAACAATGTATACTGGAGGGGGCAAGACCCCCCTCAATTTTGGATGTAAAAATACTGAACACATTCCACATAATATTATGCAAATAATAATATTAAATAATAAATATTTTTAGAAGGGCATAAAACCCCAATTCCCCCTTCACCCAATGTTCAGTTCATGCCTACAACCTTGCCCCGTACCCTTATATGTTTATCAGATGTACTTAATATATGATGTTTATGATCTTTATGATATGTTTATGTTTTACAAGTCCACAGACATGCAGTCAGGCTGAAAAGAGCTACTTAAAATCGCACTAAATGTTTGTGTGTGTGTGTGTGTGTGTGTTTCTGCAGAGCTCACAAAGCTCATGTCACAATTATGCAACCCCTACACAAGATCGCTGATCTTAAACCCCACTACTAGTCTGTAGGACCTAAAGTTGGGTCACAACATGATTAAACTATTGGGACTCAATAACCGGCCTTCATCCGCTTCGGCTGTGATGTGTTATATGTTATATATGTATACACACCACCCAGAGATTCAAGTGTTCAAGGTGTAAACGAAGGAGCTGCTATGAAAGCTCCTGTACTAAAGGGCAAATGGAACATGAAGATCTCCAAGACCTTGAACGTTCCTAGAGACACCGTTTGTGTTGTTTGGAGGTTCCTAACTTATATCGCAGCTGCAAACCTGCCTGGCCTTGAGTGGGTGAAGATTATATTCAAGAAGTGTCTGAAAGCAAAAGAACTTGATGTTTTTTTAATATATATATATATATTATATACAGTATATAAACTCAAAATAATCTGGAATTCTGTTCTCAAAAGTGCTGGTACGTATAAATAAACATTCTTTCTCTGTTTGCTGAGACTTCTTGTTGTTTATTTTAATTAAATCTTATAAACATCAGTATAATACCTGTTAAAGTGAAAGGGTTGCTGTACGTTGCTTATCAAAGATGAATGAATTTATAGTTAGGAAAGCATCTCCTGGCGCAAAGCATTTTTGTTACGTTCCACCCTGCATACAGCGAGTGTTTAGTGTGTGTGTGTGTGTGTGTGTGAGAGAGAGAGAGAGAGAGAGAGAGATAGAGAGAGAGCTGTAAACTCTCTTACTCAGTAGAGAACCAGAGAGAGACGGTGGTGAGATGAAGCCGCGGCTGGACGGTTCGGACTCCCCGAAGCGGCTCTGCTGAGCCCGGGACTACAGAACCGGGGCGCCGCGGAATGGCCGATCCTCTGCGGCGGACTCTGCTAGCCAAACTCCGGGGAAAGAAAGGCAAGAAAGGCTCGGCAGCGGTCAGAGTCGGGACTGGTGAAGGTAACGACAAAGTTTACCGAGCCAGGGACGCGCAAAATCGGCGAGCGGAGCTGGATTACATACCGGGCACGATGAGAGGTAAGCAGGCTTGTGTTCACAGGGGGTTCGAACGCAGGTTCGAGCAGTGCGCACACGCCGGTCGGGGATGCGAACCGAGTCCCTTTCGGGCGCGACAAGAGCACAAACTTTCGGAGCCGGTGGGGTCCGTTCCTAAACAAGAGGCGCACTGTCCACAAGCAGCGCAGGAACTGACCAAGCAACCGGTCGCCTTTCCGCGCAGACACACTGAGGGAGACTCCATAGGGTTCGGGAACTGCACCGAGGTTCCGTTTACGCACCAAATGGATGGTGGAACCGCCAAGGGAACGGATTCCCAAGAACCCGTTAACACCAGTGTGCCCAGCACAGGTTGTGGAAAAGGTCTGGAGATGGACCAGTGCGTAACCTTTGGCTGGTCAGAACCTGGAAGAACCAACGCGGATCAATCTGGTCCAGAGTTTTTTCAGTACCTCCATCCAGGGGCTCTCAGTGAGCATGATTTGATCCAGACTATTGAAAGTTCTTTGGAGCTTTGTGGAGATTTTAGCATGCCAACCATGCAAAGCCCGACCTTTTTCCCAACAGAGCTTGAAATTATAGACGCCAGCCTTGCTCCACGCTTCATATGTGCAAGAGAAGGTACCACCCGGCACAACTCGGTAGACAGTGAGGACGACGATTATTACGATAACGAAATTCTACCCTTTTATGAGTCAAAGGACAGTAAAGGTCCGGCAGGACAGTCCTCAAACCCTTGTAATCCTGGGCTGGTCCAGATTGATGATCCCAGCGCTCAGGAAACGGACCGACTCAGGAGTCAACTCAAGGAAGCCTACTACCTCTTGATTAACACCTTGGGTGACGAAGCTTTTGATGGACACGTGGAGCCCAATGGCTACATTGACCACGGCAGCAGCTCCAGTCAGTCTCACGACAGCCTCAGCGTCGGTTCACAATCCTCTACCAGACACTCCAGGTCTTCTGTAGAGCAAAGTGTGCACCATTGGGTGCTTGGGGATGTCATTAGAAGTTCCAGAAAGAGCAAGAGCTTGGAGAACCTTTCACCGTTCCAAGAGAGGCCTAACCTGAGGCGTTCCATGAGTGACGGAGGTGTCCGGTATCCTGACCAAAACCAGGATCAAACGAAAAACGGGAGTTTCTATGACACCGTACCCCTAGGTACGATTTCAGCCTGTGGGCCTTTAGATGCTTCTCCCGAGATCGCTGTTACTTTAGGTGCTGAATCAGTCTGGGAGCACGCCGAGGAGGAGACCGGTGGCTCCACCGGCAACCAGGATGCTCCAGGTGGATTACCATCTGGAAAACCTAAAAATGCCTCCGCTCAGCGGGCGAAACATGGCAAGTCCGGTGGAATTATTGCGTGGAAACCTCCGGGGGTCACGGTCAACAAGATGCAGGAATGGATGCACAAGGGACGCTTGCTTTCTTCCGAGATGAGACAGAGGATTGCTGGATCGACCTCACATGGTGGGGCTCTGGAGGCCGGGGGCAAAAACTTCAACCATGCCAGTTCTGCAAATGGGAACAAGATGGGGAACTCTACAGGTGGTCACCCGTCAAGTACCAGCATCACAAATGGAAGCAAGATGGGAAACCAATCAGCTGGACACCAGCCAGGTACGACTAGCCTCAGAGGGTGGAGGAACGTTTTTTTACCCATTCTTTCTTTCACTATCTTCCTCTGTTTTGGGAATGCGGGGGTAGATTCCCACCCCCGCTTCCGGCATTTATTCCTTAGTCAACACGGATCAACCAATCTCTGGAATCCTTGTAACTGGTGGCGGAATCTTTCCTTCCTCTTCTTCACTAATGAAGACTCATGTAACACTGGTTTAGCTAGCGGCACGTCGGTGATGGGATAGCACTAGCGCACCACGTTAACATCACATTACTAACACTGGTGGTGGGGACGCCGTTATGTCTACTCGTGTAATAACAACACGCTCAGCGCTCGTGTTTTGATCGACTACCCAAATCTTATTCCGCTCCATTCAGGTGTTACTATCAGTAGCTAACTGATAGGCTAATTTGTGACGTTCAGACGTCTCCCAGAATTAAATTGGAGATAAAATTCGGGAAGCTAATGTCCGCTGCGATAACGGATACAAGATTAGGTAGTGCAGCGGGTAGAATTGGTACAACATAGCTTCATGGGCCTTACCCAAAGCCTCACACTCTTTATAGCTTCAACATGCCAGTGTGAATGTTTGTTGCCCTGTTATGGTTGGCACCTTGTCCATTTGTACACCTGCCTCAGGTGGGTGTTTCTGGCTTCAGCCTGCAGAAGCATCGTGACACTAATCAATAAAAAGCAGGTTCATGTTCTTAAAATAAACAGATGTAGGGTATTAAGACCATAATATTCCACTATGACCTTAAAATTCTAGTAACACCTGCTTTGCTGGGTAAGATTTGGGTATCTGTCTCTGGTGAACATCTTGTACCATGAAACTGAATCAAGCATCAATCTTTAATAATAACAAAAGAGTCACAGCTATTGGATTTGGAGGCTAATTTACCTCAGTGGATTAGCTGGTATTTTTGGCTACACGTTAGACAATAGCTGGACTTATTGTTATTTTAAAGAAGATATTCTTTATTTGTCATATATACATATACAGGTGAACAGTACAATTAAATTCTTTCTTCGCATATCCCAGCTTGTTTGGAAGCTGTGGGTCAGAGCGCAGGGTCAGCCATCGTACGGCGCCCCTGGAGCAGAGAGGGTTAAGGGCCTTGTTCAAGGACCCAACAGTGGCTGCATAGCAGAGCCTGGATTTGAACCGCCAATCTTCCGGTTGATAGCCCAAAGCTCTACCCACTAGGCCACCACTGTCCCTTAATCCCTTGATCCCTTGATGTGCAGCATTTAGCAAACTATACGGTGACCATATTCTGTTCTTCAAAATAGAGGACACTTGTGATAAGATGGCAGAATGGGGCAAACAGACACCTGCACTGGGTGGTAGGTTAGGTTTCGGGATGGGGGCAGTAACAGCATCTTCTGTTTTACCCAAACTCACACAATAGTTTGTTTACCTGATGAACTCTCTCCTTTAGCTGAACTTTTGTGTTTTGCTGAACTGACAAAGCTGCTAGTTCTGTAGTGTTTGTGTGGGATAATTAGACCATGCTTGAAATCTGACCCTAAAACATGATATCACATGGTGTCACTTTATGTCCAGGGCAGGATTTAGGTGTCTTTGGTTATGTCCAGTGCCGTGAAACCACACCAAGCTTGGTTTGTTGGATTTGCCAGGCTGATTTGCTTCAGTGTATTAGCTATTTATGGCTACTTAAGATAACTGCTAAGTGTGTGTGTGTGTGTGTGTGTGTGTGTGCTAAATGAACGTGTTTAGGATATGCTGGATCATGTTTTGGTGTAATAGCTCACTAGACCTTGCTGGAGCGTCTCTGTGTCCTTGGCGAGCCTGAATGTAAACACAGTTCTGATTCTGACGTTACATGTTCACGTCTCCAGCTTAATGTTCACGTGTTTCTGGTGAACATCATGAGTTCTGTTTTTTAAATCCGGTCCATCTTTTGGATTTGTAAGGCTTGTTAATCAAGACATAATAGCTAATGATACAGATTACGTATCTGGACACCTGACCATGAGCTTGTTGGACGTCCGACCTATGTGTGATCTTATCAGCTAGAATAACAGCCGATCTTCTGACAAGGCTTCTCACAAGACTTTTTACCATTTGTGTCTATGGGAATTTGTGCCTTTTCATTTATAAGATGAGAGCATTTGTATGCCTGGTCACCGATGAAGCCTCAGTTGATGTTCCGGTCCATTTCAGAGGTCAGGGCTCTGTGCAGGACTCTGGAGTTTCTTTAAACCGAGCTTTTCTTCATGTCTTTATAGAACTTGCTTTGATGCTGGAACAGAAAAGGGTATTCCCTAAACTGCTGTTGCAAAGTTGGAACCATACTATTTCCTATATATGATTGATTTATTACACCTGTTAGTAATTGTTGTGCCTGAAACGCATTAATTAAAAATTAGAAGGGGCGTCCCAATACTTTTGTCCATGTAGTGTGTGCTAGTGTGGACCACGTTCTGATGGCAGATCTTTTTAGATCTTTATTGTCTCACAATGTCCTCAATGAACCAGACACTTGGTGTGCAGGATTAGATCTGGGTATCTTCAGCTGACCTCTTGTAGTATGAACATAAATCAAACGTTGTTCTTTAGATCAGTTGCAGCTTTTGGATTTGGAGGGTTAATCTGTCTACATGTGGAGTATATGGCCAAAATGATGTGGACACCAGCTCTAATCATCGAATTCAGGGGTTTCAGACGTTATAATTCAGCTGGACTGTGTTCCTGTGTACAACATGAGGTTAGTAATTACACAGACTGACCAGTCTGGACCCACTGAACACCTAAGGAAAGGATTGGAATGGGATTGTTGATTTTAAGCCAGGTCTTTTTGCCCAATGTCACAAATGCGCTCTTTTCTATTTTATTTCAGCATTTCCTCCCATTTTTTTTCCCAATTTAGTGTAGTCAGTTTGTCTTCCCCTGCTGGTGGATCCCTGATTGTAGTTGAGGAGGGTATGTTGCTGCTCACGCCTCCTCGGACCCACATGCAGCCCTTAACGGAACCCTTTTTCACCCATGCATTCTGCACAGGCGTCCTTACACAGCGTTTGAAGACCCCACCCACATAGTCCGGCCATCCCGCCCTAGCAGAACCGTGTCTGCTGCAGGCACTGCCAATTATGCCTGCTAGATGGCGCCCAGCCGACCGGTGACAACAAGCTCATAATGAGGTGTCCACATACTTTTATATCATGAATGGCATATTGAGCTGTGTTTGTATTTTGTCGGCTCCTGTGATTAAAGCAGTAAAGGTACTGTGGACACTGCGCGCGTTTCATGGCCCTGTCGGTGCTCGTGTTGATGTTTCGGAGGGAAAATCCAGTGGCTCATATTTTGCTCTAATTATATCAGTGTTGACGAGGCTGGAAAGTTTCCGACCGGAGAGGAAAAGCAAAGTTTCCAAATCTGCTCAGTGAGGTGCAGCACGGATGTGGCTCATCAAGGTAGAACAAACATCACCAACAAACAGTTTCTGTCCGTCCTGGACCTCCGGACTATACGAAGCTCAACACAGTCAGGATGTTTACTGAAAGATTTGAAGTTCCCAAATCTATGTGTCACAAATATGGTCGTAATATGAAATGTCTTTTACAAGCTATCATACTATTCCTAAAGGCACTTGTGTGGTACAGCAGTCTAAGTCTGTTGCACTAGGCCGGGTTCGGGTTTGAATTTCAGTGTTGATGTCTTCTGATGTTGGCTGGGGGGGTTGAATGGCCGAATCCCTGCAATCGATCCAGTGTGGACGTCCTGTCCAGCGTGTTCCCGTCTCGGCTTTGTTCCTTGACGTGACCCTGGCCAAGATAAAATGCTTTAACGTGTTTGTTATTTCCGTGATGCAGAAAACATGGACTGAAGTGCAGCGTGGGGACATAAATACAGAATTTTGTTTTTACACACTCGCATGGGTCTGTCATTCATTATGTGGCCATGATTAGCACCAGGTACTTTGCTTGATTCACTTCAGTCATTTGTTAACTGTTTACCTGAGCTGCTGACGCTACAAACTAAATCGAATTACAAACGCTGCAGTCACGGCATCCGACCACATAGAACAGGGGTGGGCAATTAAATTTTACAAGGGGCCACATAAGAAACTGTTACTGTTGTGGAGGGCCGGACCTATAGGGTGAACTTCATTCTGCTCAATATTAATAAGATTTGTTTTTACTGCCTAAATTTTACACTTCTGATAATCTGTTACTGCTAAGAGTCGATGTTACAATCAGAAAATGAAAAGCAGACAGAATAAAAACATCAACATTATTTTACTATTTAATCAATTTTCTTGAAAACCAATGTGAACAAAATGTGCATTAACTTTACACAAAGTGCTGTTTGGATATCACAGAGCTGATCTGAACTGCTCCAGTCCTGGATGTGTAAAACTTTATAAAAACTCCGTGTTGGTTTAGCAGTTTAGTTAGCGAAGCTTCAGATGTGACGCTCTGCATCGTTCACGTTCTTGTATATCTCCGTGTTCAGTACCGTAACGGCGATATAAACCCTAGATTTAAATTGTGATCTCTAAACGGCTTTACACCTGACTGACTTTTATCGTCTCTGTCAGTCGAGCTCAGTTCTGTTCACCGACACATCACGGTGAAGCTGATACACTCGTCTCACACACACGTAAATCCAAACTTGAGGAAATTTAAAGACATAGCGCTCCCGTCAAAATAAAAACAATCCTGTTTTACGGCATGTGTGATGTACATTTATTTACGTCTGATTTTTAATTGCCATGCGGGCCGGTTGGGGATGGCTCGCGGGCCGGATGTGGGGCCGTACAATGCCCAGGTCTTACATAGAGGAAGCAACAAAGTTAAATCTTGTTCATAGAGACTTAAAAAGAAGGAAACTCCAAATTTGAACTCAGTTTCGAACACTTTGCTGATAGGATTTCACTAGTTGATTAAACTTCTACCACCTGGGAAAAACAGAACCGCATTTTTTTGTCAACTTGGCACGTAAACAGCGGACAAACGATCGGATCATGTGCTCAGATTAACTGTTGACCCATGACACTGTAAGCGAAAGCCGTGCCTCTGTAGGAATGCCTTTCAAGTCCAAGAGGCCGACATCAGATACAGCGTCCTGACCATCTCCCACCGTGCACTCCAGCCCAGTCCACACGCTCCCTACTGCTCCTGTATTTATTACCATCCGCTCCTGATCTCAGATCAGTTTCCACACTCACAACACGGTCACAACACACTGTTAATCATTCAAAACAATCGGTGTTTTCAGTTCTGTTATTCCCAAGCCCCCGCCCGCCCCACGTACCCCCAAGTACCAAACTGTGCTGGCTTTTAGATGCGGGTGCATTCCTGCGCTATGGTAACGTAAACCTCTGGGAGGGAATATTCGAGACGCTCGCACCGGCGCTCAGGAGGAAAACAGAGGCGATTACGCACGAGCGTGCTTAGCCGTTCGTTAGCCTCGGGTTTCCTGAAGAAGAATGATGGCATTGAGGGGTGTGGGTGTTACTGGCGGGACTGCGCTCTGGATCAGGTGTCTGAGATCTGTGTTCCTGTCTGATAACCAGTGTGTACCTGCGGTTGTTAAGCTGGAGGTACAAAATGTCAGGTGTGTAACAGTGATCTTTAACTGACGTCAGCGCCAGGCCGGTGACGACGGTACATTTTCACCTCGTGGTTTGTGATCACATCATCATTGCTGTAGCCAGAGACAGAGACAGGAGCGGTCACAAGTTTACATACACAAGAGGGGGATTAAAATCTAAACACAGTAAATCGTTTGGTGGTATAGAAGGTTCAGGGCTTTAAAATCCTCCTTTATGATTATGATTGATTGCTGGTGACTTCACTATGCCCATATAAATAGGATTCTATTAAAATAAAGTACAGAAACAGTGCTCTCAGCTGTGGTATAATGGGAAAACTGTATTACTGTATTAGGTGTGTACACATACACACACACACACACACATCCACATACACTATGTGGCCAAAAGTATTCACCTGACCGTCAGCTTGTTGGACGTCCTGTTTCAAAATCAAATAGTATTAAAATAGAGTGACCTCGGTGTGATCTTTTTGGCTATAACAACAGCCACCCTTCTGAGAATGTCTGTGGAAAGAGCATTTTCTTCACGTCAGCATTTAGCAGACACTCTTATCCAGAGCGACTTACAGAAGTGCTTCCATAGTAAACATTTCATTACTCTAGTTTAAATAGACAACAGTTCAAGAACACAAATCTGCTAAAACCTCTTAGAACCAAAGTGTTTTTTTGCAGGAAATGAATAAGAGTGTTAGTAAGTAAGTACAAGTCAGCTTAAGTGTTTAGTAAAGAGGTGATGAAGGTTTTAATCGTCTTTTGAAGACAGCGAGAGACTCAGATGTTCGGACAGACAGAGGAAGTTCGTTCCACCACTTGGGTGCCAGAACAGAGAAGAACCTTGATGCTGATTCTCGTCTTCCTCGAGTCCTGGGTGGAGGATCAAGTCGAGCGAGACTAGTGGCTCGAAGGTTGCGTGGTACAGAGCGGGGTTTGACTAGACCGCAAAGGTAGCTTGGGGCTGGTTCATTTTTGGCTTTGTAGGCGAGCATCAGTTTTTTAAATTGAATGCGTGCAGCTACAGGAAGCCGGTGAGGAGATGTGCATAGGGGCACAGTCATGATGGAGCAGGAAAGGGCCTTCCCTAAAACTGTTGCTGCAAAGTTGGAAGCATATAATTGATTTATTACAACTGTTAACAGTTGTTGTGGCTGAAACACATTCATTCAAAAATTAGAAGTGGCGTCCTAATACGTTTGTCCATATAGTGTTTAGTGTGTGTGTGTGTGTGTTTACAAACACTTTTAAGGCACGTTTGTGTGTGTTTTTGAGGATGAAACCTAGAAGAACCGTCGTCTTGTTACAAGATGCGGCTGCTTTCGAATGGATGAAATGAGCTATTTGGTATCCTGACCAGCCAAGGTTCCAACAGCGAGGCACTTCCTCATGTCTCTAACCCTGAATTATTCACAGTGTGTGTGTGTGTGTGTGAGTAATCATCCTTTTTGAAACTTCTCCTTTTTCGCTGATCTGGAAACATTCAGTCATGGATTTTCTTCAGTTTTTATTCATGTTTACGTTTTACAGCGTCCCCAAGATAAGGCCAGTCCAACATATTTGTGTGTGTGTGTGTGTGGTCTGGAATTTGCTGCGTGTGTGTGCATGCTCCTTCAGTTATGAAAGACCCTTCAAAAGACGCTCAAAGATCCAGCACAACACACACGCAGCAGCATCCAGCACGACACACACACACACACACACACACACACACACACACACACACACACTCCAGTGTTCTCTGCACTACGACATCATGAACTGGATTGATTACCGAGTGCATCAAAATAAAGAACCAACATGAGTATATAAATCTGTGTGTGTGTGTGTGTGTGGGTGTTACATGATGGACGGGCATCCTGGTCAGGGTGTGTTACTGCATAGCAAACCCACCATGACCCTGACCAGGATAAAGCAGTGCTTAAGCATGGAAATGAACAACCACACAGATAAAATTCTGTTGCTCTGTACACTTTGCCCCCCCCCCCCCCCCGTCCTATTCATCAAATTAAAAAATCCCACCAACACTACTGCACCTGATGCACTTATACCAGTACAGCACACACTAGCATGTCAGTATCATGTCCAGTGTCGGTC
Source organism: Trichomycterus rosablanca (assembly GCF_030014385.1). Classification (NCBI taxonomy): domain Eukaryota; kingdom Metazoa; phylum Chordata; class Actinopteri; order Siluriformes; family Trichomycteridae; genus Trichomycterus; species Trichomycterus rosablanca. Next base: position 26,453,652 of record NC_086006.1, on the reverse strand, counting down.
AAGTGCTGAGAATCACCCAAAACCCAGACATCATCTGGTCAGTTTGGATTCACTGGTGGAACCTTTTCATTGACAGCGTACAGAGCAGTAGACAGGCTACAGTCAGTAATTGTATACGCACAGGTGTTTATTAAACAGAAATAAATCAGTGTTCAATAGCAAGCATTAGGAACTTGTTTAACACTGCCCATCAGTGCTGAGATCTGGAGGTCTTGGGTTTGAATCTCAGCTCTGCTATCAGCCGGTCGGGCGCCTACACAGACACACGATTGGCTGTGTGTATGTAGGGGGGAGACAATAATGAGGGCTGAAACAGCGTCCTTGTCGCTAGGCCAATTGCAGCCTCTACTGACCGCTCAAGGCGGCTGCACGGGGGCCGGCTGATCACGGATGGTAGTGCGCTCTGTGAGACCCTGTCCCCTGTCAGGTGAAAAGAAGCGGTCAGCGACTGTGCCCTCCTCAATCTGGTGGCAGAATCAAGACAAAATTAGGTCCCAATTGGCCACGACTGTATCGGGCGAAAAAAGCAAGAAAATGCTTAATAATAAATAAAAAGGTCACATGGTGTCATCGTATGTAAGATTATTTACAGCCGCGTGACGTACGAAGCACCGTGACCTCACGCTAGTATCAACCGAGGAGCAAAACGAGCACGGCTCTAAAATAATCGCACCACTCAGACACAAACATCGTGTTTATGTAGAATATTAATTTGAGCGCGCTGGAACACGCCACGGCGCTCCAGTCAGTCAGAGAAAACGCCAGACATGTACTGAGCTGTAGCGCTAATCCTTCATACAACATCATGCAGTCAGAAAGCGGCGCACAGCCACCAGCTAACACGCCCACTGTTCACATCGCTGCAGAATAACGTCACTCACCTACAGCGCATGAAGCTGATGTTCTCGCCGAAGCTGAACTCTTACCATGTGACTCTTATATCAGCAGTTTATCCAACCTTGTTTTGATGCAATTTCTGCTTTGTAAATCTTTATTAGCATTGCAGCTAGGCAGTGTTTTTTAAGCTTTGTTTATCACTGGCTGGACTGTCACTGGCCACCACACCGGTCAAAATCCGGTCTCATTTCCTTCACTGATACAGACACAGTAACGCATGGGCCGCAGGTAACCTGCAATGTGGCAGCGTGACTGATGCGCTGGGGTGCGTTCAACAGCCCTGCTGGTAACCCGCCTGCAAATTTGAGATTATTAGAGCGTGTGTGAAAAGGGATCTAGGAAGGGTTTTGTTTTTCATCTTGGTACTTTAACCTTCAAACGTATATAACTCAGAACACATGAAGCGACAGGGAAGCTTGAAGCACTGAAGACGCCTCATTGGGTACCTGAAGTACACCTCATGTAACACGATGGGACGCACCAGTGTAGATTTCAGCCTTCATTTATTATCAGCACAAAAGGTCCCATGAAATCAAAGCCTGGGATTGATTTTTAAAATTAGTTTTGAATGTGGAATTTTGGGTAATGCATGGCAGCGGCTTGAGTTTTACTGCTGATGCATAAGAACTGAAACACTCACATTAAAACATTACCACCATCCAGGTTTGAATCTCAGCTGTGCTATCGACCGGCTGGATGTGTTACTGCATTGTACCCAGTGTTTCCGGGGAAACTGGACCCACCAGGACCTTGACCAGGTGGTAGTAAACATGAAAATGTTTGGATAAAGAATGGTTGTGCGTATAAAGTCATTTTTGGAGAAAATTGGCAAGGAGGCATCTTGAAGCTCCTTGCCAACAGTGGCTTTGCAACAGAGTTCAAGTGTGTGTGTGTGTGTGTGTGTGTGTGTGTGTGTGTGTGTGTGTGTATGGACTTGTTCTGGATCAGAGTGAGAGTTAATCAATGATAGGAGTGCGCAGTGCTTCATTCAGCTCTTCACTTGGGCTAATCCTCTGCTAAAGCTCCTATTAGAATGTAGAGCATGTAGTGTGTGTGTATGTGTGTGTGTGTGTGTGTGTATGTGTGCACTGACTAAGGCTTGAACCATTAGCATCCTAATAAAAGACTAGTTCTTACCACAGACTTCACAATTCACTGGCCGGTAATGACCTCTTAATGCTAATGTGGTGCAGAGATCAGATGTTGGTGGCTAATAAATGCTAATTATAACTCACGAACCTTCCTGTGAATCGATACAAGCTAAAAGTGCTATGCTAATTTTGGGAACAGCCGGGAACTGTAGTGAATGTGTTGTCCAACTCACAGAAATGTCTTGCTAATGCTAATATGTTACTGACATCAAATTAATCAATGCTGGAAAAAGTCTCAGCTCCAAAACTGGCAAACCAGACCAGCGTAAGCAGTATCCAGAGCTAATCCAAAAGCATCAGGATGGCCAGACTGGTTCTAGATAGACAGAGAAGACTGGTTGTAGATACTTAACATCAGGATGGTCCCAGCAGGTCAGACTGGGTTTACTTTGTCAGGCTGGTTTGGTCCGATGGTTCTAGAGTGTTCTGGGTTTTGGTGACTTAAGCTGATTGGACTGGATCTAGCTCATCAGGATTGGTTTTGCAGGTTAGTCTGGTCTGGTTTGATGGTTTTATAGGAGGTTTGGACTGGTTCGGAGTCCGGGTTTAGCTGGTCAGCCTGGTTAGAGTTGCCAAACTGGACCTGGGTCTTTGGGATGGTTCTAGAAGGTCAGGCTGGGTTTACACTGATCAGCCATAACATTAAAACCACCTCCTTGTTTCTACGCTCACTGTCCATTTTATCAGCTCCACTTACCATATAGAAGCACTTTGTAGTTCTACAATTACTGACTGTAGTCCATCTGTTTCTCTGCATGCTTTGTTAGCCTCCTTTCACCCTGTTCTTCAATGGTCAGGACCCCCACAGGACCACCACAGAGCAGGTATTATTTAGGTGGTGGATCATTCTCAGCACTGCAGTGACACTGACATGGTGGTGGTGTGTTAGTGTGTGTTGTGCTGGTACGAGTGGTTCAGACACAGCAGCGCTGCTGGAGTTTTTAAACACTTCACTGTCACTGCTGAACTGAGAATAGTCCACCAACCAAAAACATCCAGCCAACAGCGCCCCGTGGGCAGCGTCCTGTGACTGTACTGATGAAGGTATATGGCAATAGATGAGCGATCGTCTCTGACTTTACATCTACAAGGTGGACCAGCTAGGTAGGAGTGTCTAATAGAGTGGACACGGTATTTAAAAACTCCAGCAGCGCTGCTGTGTCTGATCCACTCATACCAGCACAACACACACTAACACACCACCACCATGTCAGTGTCACTGCAGTGCTGAGAATCATCCACCACCTAAATAATACCTGCTCTGTGGTGGTCCTGTGGGGGTCCTGACCACTGAAGAACAGCATGAAAGGGGGCTAACAAAGCATGTAGAGAAACAGATGGACTACAGTCAGTAATTGTAGAACTACAAAGTGCTTCTATATGGTAAGTGGAGCTGATGGGGTGATAAGGTGGTTTTAATGTTATGGCTGATTGGTGTAGTTAGTTATGGGACTTTAAACACTCATTTTAGTTGGTCGGGGTGGGCTGGTTTGATGTAAACACTTGATACTGGGTTTCTACTTGTTGCATATATTGTAGCTGGTCTAACTGGTCTTGGGCTTTGGGGTTTTTTGTGTCTCTGCCATTTGATGCTGCAGTCAGGACCAAGAAAATGAAAAAGACGTCTAGGTTGTAGTGTTTTTTTGTGATTTTTCTTGCTTATCATGGCAGCCTCATGATTTTTTTGGTCTCACATGTAATTTCACGGTCGTTATGTATTTTTTAAAATGATATAAAGTGTCTTGAGTCTCATTCCTGAACTCTGCGCCTCTGTAACGATGCAGCCGGCCATATTTCTCCCGTTTTGTTTATTTATATCAGTAAAATATTTAGCCCAGGGTGTAATTTGGAGGTCGCGTGAGAGACCATGTTTCCTGCAAAAAAAGAAGAACGTGTCATTACGGCGCTCATGCGCCAGAGAGAAACGGCGCACGGGAACATATATCAAAGCAAACTTTATGGTAGTCTGCTCGGCGTGTCTCGGCAGGACTCCGCTCGGCTGCTGTGTTGGAGCGAAATCCGCAGAAGCTCGAGTCTCGTAACCTTTTTTGGGTCTTCATAAATCTCTGGTGCTTAAAAAAAGCGCTTTCTCTTTCTGTCACGGCCTATATAATACGCTTACAAATACAAACACAAAAGCTTGAAAAGGTAACGGTGACCATCGCTGCGTGCTCTGAGCGGTGTGTGTGTGTGTGTGTGTGTGTGTGTGTGTTTGATCTCATTTGTTTTCTTAAGGCTGAAAGCTTCACTTTTTCATTTACTTTTTTAGAGAGGGTATTTGTAAACACTTGGGTTCGGTGGTATTTAGACAGGGTGTGTATGAGTGTGTTTGCAGGCTTTGTGAGGACCGATTGACTGCATAATTACAGCACTGTGGGGACATTTGGCTGGTCCCCAGTAAGAACGTTTTTCGTCTTTATGAGGACCAGCAGTTTGCGACATTTTTACTTTTACAAAAGTTATTTTAGTGTCTGTTACACTTTAGGTTTGGGTTAAAGACTGCAGGAGTGTTGGATCTTTGCAGAGCGGATGTAGACTTATGCCTAGTTCACACGACACGATTTTTGCCCTGATTTTCGCTTGCTGACTGGTCGGCGCTAGATTTGCCGGCTCGGGAGCAACTCGGCGTTTCCTCGGCGATCGAAACTCGGCTCTCAGTCGCTATGTGTGAACTACCAAACAACTCAATCCGAGCAGCTCGCCAAGCGAAGAGAGATATCTAGCATGTCAAATATCTAGATCTGAGTTGCCCGACTGGCAATGAGTGCTATGTCGAACAGCCAATGAGAACGCAAGATACTACGGTGTGAGGGGAAACACAGGGGAGGAGTGTAAAAAGGTGGGACAGGGGTATAATATAGTTTATGTCAGAATACATCGGCACAATGAATTTACAATGAACATTGTCTCAAAGCAACAGACTCCAGGACCAACAGACTAAAAACCCCTGTTGAGCAAGCCGAGGGCGACAGTGGCAAGAAAAACTCCCTTAAAAATACAGGAACCAGACTCAGCAGGGACCCCCATCCTCTTTGTGTGACCTGGAGGATAACTTAAATGAGTAGAATTTACACACATAGATGCATACACAAAGCTAAAATGGAACTAAAAGTTATAACTAGCAAAAAAATAATTCTTCATTAGAGTTCTTCATTATTCAGTCCAGTCTGTGATAAAGTCCACCAGGTGTCCAGGTGGGCAAGCTGTAGCCTAGTGGTTAAGGTACTGGACTGGTAATCAGAAGGTCGCTGGTTCAAGCCCCACCACTGCCAGGTTGCTGCTGTTGGGCCCCTGAGCAAGGCCCTTAACCCTCAGTTGCTCAGACTGTATACTGTAACTGTAATGTAAGTCGCTTTGGATAAAAAGCGTCTGCCAAATGACGTAAATGTAAACGTGTCCGTCACATCTGGCAGGAGCAGCATTGTTGGCACAGCAGCTGACCACCTTTCAACAGTCCTGATGTTTTAACTAGCTAACTGGCTAAATGTCAGCTTGCTAGGTTTATAGAGCTGATTTATTTAAACAGTATCAACAGTAACAATCATTCGAATATTGATGTTTTTTTCTTCTTCTTCTAACACACGTCTGATACCATCCTTGATACCAAGGTTCAAATATTTGGGCGACGTTCCAGACCACGTAATGTTGTCCTAAACGTACACCAGTATATCGTTATATAGTTATACGCTTTAGACGTGATATTTAGTGCAGCGTCGACAGCTTTTGATGCAGCCCTGACTTATTAAATGTGTGCTGGCTTGTCATGTAAGCTGTGTTTACTGGATGATAGCTCAGTGTTGTGTTACTGGAAACGTGATACCGTGTATAATTGGCAAATTAGGAGAACAAAGTGGAAATGTTGAGGTCGGGGTAACTGAGTTCATGGGTAGGATTACTTAGGTTGAGGTTACTAGGGTTTATGTTACTGTGGTAAAGGTTGGTAAAGTAAAGTGAGGTAACTGAGGGTTTACGGTTATCTGAGGTTCAGGATTAGGTTATGAGGATTAGTGTTAATAAGGCCGATACCTGTATTAATGTTACTAGTATTAGCTTAAGATTATAATTACTGAGGTTGACATTACTAACATTAGGGTGAAGTAACCTCATTAATTATAATCTTAATAAGAAATAATGTTAGAAGGATAAGGATTAAGATTAGGATTAGATTTAAGGTTAAACAAGGTTAATGTTGCGTTTACTGAGATGAGGATTAGGATTATTAATGTTAAGATTAACGTTAGCTTTACTGAGATGAGGATTAGGATTATTGATGTTAAGATTAACGTTAGCTTTACTGAGATGAGGATTAGGATTATTAATGTTAAGATTAACGTTAGCTTTACTGAGATGAGGATTAGGATTATTGATGTTAAGATTAATATTAAGTTTACTGAAATGAAGATTAGAATTATTCATGTTAAGATTAATATTAAGTTTACTGAGATGAATATTAGGATTATTGATGTTAAGATTAATATTAAGTTTACTGAGATGAAGATTAGAATTATTAATGTTAAGATTAATATTAAGTTTACTGAGATGAGGATTAGGATTATTGATGTTAAGATTAACGTTAGCTTTACTGAGATGAGGATTAGGATTATTAATGTTAAGATTAACGTTAGCTTTACTGAGATGAGGATTAGGATTATTAATGTTAAGATTAACATTAGCTTTACTGAGATGAGGATTAGGATTATTGATGTTAAGATTAACGTTAGCTTTACTGAGATGAGGATTAGGATTATTGATGTTAAGATTAACGTTAGTTTTGCTGAGATGAGGATTAGGATTATTGATGTTAAGATTAACGTTAGCTTTACTGAGATAAGGATTAGGATTATTGATGTTAAGATTAATATTAAGTTTACTGAGATGAGGATTAGGATTATTAATATTCAGATTAACGTTAGCTTTACTGAGATGAGGATTAGGATTATTGATGTTAAGATTAACGTTAGCTTTACTGAGATGAGGATTAGGATTATTGATGTTAAGATTAACGTTAGCTTTGCTGAGATGAGGATTAGGATTATTGATGTTAAGATTAACGTTAGCTTTGCTGAGATGAGGATTAGGATTATTGATGTTAAGATTAATATTAAGTTTACTGAGATGAGGATTAGGATTATTAATGTTAAGATTAATATTAAGTTTACTGAGATGAGGATTAGGATTATTAATGTTAAGATTAATATTAAGTTTACTGAGATGAGGATTAGGATTATTAATGTTAAGATTAATATTAAGTTTACTGAGATGAGGATTAGGATTATTAATATTCAGATTAACGTTAGCTGTGCTGAGATGAAGATTAGGATTAAGATTACTCAGTAGACCCTAATACCTCCGTGTCCAGCCCTATCTGGAGCAGAATACCCAAAATGCACCATTAGTTGCAAGGAATGTTTCATGGTACATAAATTAGCTGGAAATCGGACACTCAGATATAATGATGATGATGATGAGGAGGATGATGATGATGATGATGATGATGATAGTAAATGTGATTCCGTCTCTCTCTTTAGTTCCTGGCACTGATACCCAAGACCTCTGCCCTCGCCCGGCTCCTTTAAACTCCATCACCGTTTCTAAGAAGCGTAACTGGCTGAATCAGAGCTCCGTCCGGCCCTCTCCGCCCTCGGACGAGGACGACCACGCCCCTCCTCCGCGCACCCGTGCTAACACGCACCGCGTCCCCGCCCTCGTCTCTGACCCGGCCGAGGAGAACGACGCGGACGACGAAGGCGAGATCTGGTACAACCCGATTCCCGAGGACGAGGAGGCCGACCTTCATCACTGCCAACCGAGAACCGAAGCACCAGGACGGACCAGCGGCGTGGAAGGGGGCACAGCCGGGGCTGTCGCAGGGGATTCTGGGAGTTTGAATGCGGTGCAGTCTAACGAGTCGAGTCAGGGGTGCAGACAGACGTGCGGATCACAGGAGGAGAAAGACAGAACCACACGACCGTCAGCGACAGGTAGGACATGTTCAGGTTCGGGTCTTCTTCCTTCTCTATCAGTCGGCCTCTTGTTTCAGGTTATTTTTCACCATTATGGAGCAGCGCTGGTGCTGATACCAGTAAATAATTCACATTTTTTTTACTGGTTCTTGATATACCAGTAAAAAATATATATGGGACGCCCTTTGTCATGTTTAAATTCATGTGTTTCAGCCACAACAGTTACCTACAGCTGTAATAAATCAATTATCTAAAGGAGATTATATGATTCTGACTTTGCAGCAACAGTTTAGGGAAGGTCCCTTCCTGTTCCAGCATGATCAAGCTCTTTAAAGTCGTGAAGAAAGCTCAGTTTAGAGTAAAGAAACTCCAGTGTCCTGCACGAGTCCCGACCTCAGCACCAATCAACAGCTCTGGAATGAACCGGAACATAAAAATCAGTTGCCCAGTTATACAAATTCTGACATTTTTTGACTGAATGGGCACAAATTCCCACAGACATACTTCACAATCTTGTGAGAAGCCCTCTCAGATCACTACTACTACTTTTCTCCCGATTTTAGCACATCCAATCTTTACCCAATTGCGTTATGCTTCCTCTCTACTGGTGCTGACCCCCGCCCCTGATTGAGGAGAGCGAGACTGACACACGCCCCCTCCGACACGTGTGCAGTTCATATGCGGATCAGCTTTGTGTACAGAGAGCCACGCCCTGATCAACATTATTACTCGACTCTGTGCAGAGGTCGCAATTTGCTCAGTTATGAGGTCCCTATCCGGCTCCCTACCTGTATGAACAACAGCCAATCGTCGTTCATGTGGCCGCCCAGCCCAGCCGGATGGCAGAGCCGAGATTCGATACGATCTATTCGAAATCCCGTGTTTTACCGCTGCGCCACCTGAGCGGCACTACTACTAGTTTTTGAAATAGGACGTCCAACACGCTCATGGTCAGGCGTCCAAATACTATTGGCCATGCAGTTATTTTTTATTCTCTCTCTCTCTCTCTCTCTCTCTCTCTCTCTCTCTCTCTCTCTCTCTCTCTCTCTGTCTGTCTGGTGTGTGTGTGTGTGTGTGGAATCAGAACGGACGTGTTGAAAGTCAGAGCTGTCGCTGTAATAACTACCTGCTCGAGCTCGGACTCATGACGGCACCTCAGCATTTGGCTCAGATTGTTTTTTTTTTCTTTCTTCTGACCACCACTAACTGTTAAACAGTGGGGGGCCAAAGGTCTGAGACTGAGTCTATTTTACAATTTCTTACGTTTAATACGATGTTTTAATGACAAAACATATTACGTTAAATGTTGAATCTTACATGAAAAATATGTGAAAGTCATCGTGTCAGTTCCTTTGATCTGATCTACCAGAAGCCTTTAATAATAATAATAAAAATAATAACAATAATAAAGTAATGGCTTTATTCTGATAGGGGTCAAAGTAGATGTGGTTCCACCAGGACACTCTGGGTGCAAAGCAGAAATACACTGGAGGGGGCATCAACCTATGTAAATAATAATAACAAGAATAATAAATAACAACAACAATAATAAATAACTATAATAATCATAATAAAAAATAATTAATACTAATATTTTGTTAATAATAATAGTACTACTGGGCGGCACGGTGGCTCGGTGGGTAGCACTGTCGCCTCACAGCAAGAAGGTCCTGGATTCTATCCCCAGGTGGGGCGGTCCGGGTCCTTTCTGTGCGGAGTTTGCATGTTCTCCCCGTGTCCATGTGGGTTTTACTCTGGGTGCTCCGGTTTCCTCCCATAGTCCAAAAACATGCCACCAGGCTAATTGGAAACACTGAATTGTCATATAGATACCCAGCCACTAGATGCACAAACCAGTGCATTGTAGTGCCGGTCCCAAGCCCGGATAAAATAGGGAGGGTCGTGTCAGGAAGGGCATCCGGCGTAAAAGTTGTGCCAAATCAATGCGGATCATGATCCACCGAGAGCCGACCCAGCGACCAAACGGGACAAAGGCCGAGGAATAATAATAATAATAATAATAGTAGTACTACTAAATGTGGGAAGTTCCTGAGTTTTAAAACATGCAGAAGATGAATTGGCTGCTCTAAATTGCGCCTAGGTGTGAATGAATGATTGCCGGTGTGCCTTCCTGCCATGGATTGATGCTCTTTCCAACGTTTGTACTTGCCTTGCGCCCGTTGTTACCAGGTGATATTTATGGGGAGATTGAAGACCACAATCTTTGACTCCTGTTGACATTCGAGGCCTCTCATTCTGAGTAGCCGGGCCGCTTTAATTACCCGCCGACAGATAGAAACTCAACCCCACATTCGGCTCCCCTCCGGTTAGCACGCCAGCTTCATTAGAGAAGTCCAGATTACCCATAATCCCCCCTGAGTAATCTGATCTGACGGGGCGTGACACGGCAGGGTGACGCGAGAAGACACGGGACAATGAGCGAGATGCTCCTCTGACCTCAGCCTATAGAACCTTATTACTGTGTGTGTGTGTGTGTGTGTGTGTGTGCTGTAACGGGACACTGTTCTTTAACTCCCCTGCTTCTGCCAAATAATTTAAGGAAAGTGGAGACACACACACACACCCACACACACATGACTTCAGACTCCAGGTGTAGAGAAGATCTGAATCAGGGGGTGTCAGCGTTTTCCTGGTGTGGTTTACACAGCTCACCTAATCCATCTTTTTAGTCATAGCCGAAGAAACCGATTGCATTTACGCCTCTAGTGCTGCAGACCTACTGAGGAGGGTCTTAACTAACACCAGCCCCCTGCAACACGTGTGCAGTAGAGACCGCTTCTATTCACCTGCACGAGACGGGGTCATATGGGAATCCGTATCGCGCACGGAGAGTCACGCACTGATCTCCGTTATTCCCCGTCTCTGTGCAGGCGCCCTCGACCAGAGTTTATATTTACATTTACATTATCAGCGTTTAGCGAAGGCTTTTATCCAAAGCAACCTAACAGTATTGTGACAGCATATTGTCTAAGCAAGGGCCTTGCTCAAGGGCCCAACAGTGGCAACCTGGCAGTGATGGCAGTGATTAATAGTCCAGTACCTTAACTGCTAGGCTACAACTGGCAGCAGCATAAGGCACAATTGCAGCAGTATAAGGAACCCCTACGACCCTCCCTCCTTCTAACGATGCCAGTCGTTGTCCGTGCAGGCGCCCGGCCAGCCGGCAGAGCTCGAAAAGTCAGCACTGATGAGCTAGCGTGCTTTATCGCTGCGCCACCTGAGCGCCCCCGGTAGACATTTTCCACCGTGTCCATTTGTAACACAGAGAGGGTGTTAATTAACACACACACACACGATAGTATAACAAACGTCCTGAAGTACAGCTTTACCCTGTCAGTCTCTTTCTCTCTCGTGTGTGTGTGTGTGTGTGTGCGCCCTCGATTTCCTCTACAAGAATCACGTCTTTGTTCGAGCAGACTCACCGAGCAGAGCGGAGTGAAGCGCACACAAGATCAGACCCAAACAAACAGAGCCAGCGTTGTAGCGCAAGCCTGGAACATGTCGAGCTGGGTGGGGGATGTAAAGAATAAGAGACAGGAAGGAGCGGAAGAGCCGAGGAATGAAAGGGAATCGGATCTGATCGGCGTGCCACACAAGCTCTGATAGAATGTGGCTCATGCCAGGAGCGTTCGTCAGCTGTTGCGTAACGTCTTTACACGCACACACATGCACCACGCCGGCCGATCCGAGCTCCAATTAGAGCCTGATCTCATACTTCTACATCACTGACATTCTGATACACCGTGGAATACGAGCAGGCCGAGTAGTTTACACAAGGGTTAGAACCGGTCGCTTCAAACTGACCCATCAACACCTAATAATCTGTAAAGCTCATCCTAACTGAGTGTCCAACGTATAATAATGAAAGACAAATATTACACACGCCTGAGACCACAAATACGAAAACACGACGGGATATTCCGCTAGCACACCAGCGCTGGGATTCTAAACACCCCGAGTTTGAATCACAGCTCTGTTACCGATCAGCTCGGTGCCACGTAGTCTGCAGGGTGGAATAAGACCGGACTGAAAGGGTGTGGGGTCTTCAACACCGTGTAAGGATGGAGAGTCACGCACCGATCTCCGTAACCCCCGTCCCTCCAACACGTGTGCAGTAGCCACCGCTTCTATTCACCTGCATGAGACGGGTTCATACAGGGATCCGTATCGCGCATGGAGAGTCACACACCGATCACCATAACCCACTTCCCTTCAGCACGTGTGCAGTAGCCACCGCTTCTATTCACCTGCATGAGACGGGTTCATACGGGAATCCGTATCGCGCATGGAGAGTCACACACCGATCACCATAACCCACTTCCCTTTAGCACGTGTGCAGTAGCCACCGCTTCTATTCACCTGCATGAGACGGGTTCATACGGGGATCCGTATCGCACACGGAGAGTCACTCACCAATCTCCGTAACCCCCGTCCCTCCAACACGTGTGCAGTAGCCACCGCTTCTATTCACCTGCATGAGACGGGTTCATACAGGGATCCGTATCGCGCATGGAGAGTCACTCACCGATCTCCGTAACCCCCGTCCCTCCAACACGTGTGCAGTAGCCACCGCTTCTATTCACCTGCATGAGACGGGTTCATACGGGGATCCGTATCGCGCACGGAGAGTCACGCACCGGTCTCTGTTATCCCTCATCTCTGTGCAGGTGCCCTCGATGAGCCACCAGAGGTCATAATTGGAGCAGTATAAGATGGGAAAAGACCGGACTAAAAGGGGGTGGTTGACCCTGGTTGATAGGACAAAGTGTATAGGACCAGTACCAGAACTTCGTCCAAATGAGCCCAAGTTCATTTTATTTTATTTACATCAAGTGCTTTATCTTGGATGGGATCACGGTGGGTTCGACTCCATCGTAAATACCGGGGGCACGGCAGGAGCCGCACCAATCCACTGGAAGAGAACACCCTCCTCTTAGACATAGCCTCTCAGATTTGTCTAGACAGCCATAGCACCGCTGAGATTCGAACCCAGATCTCTAGTGTAATAAGCAGCTGTAGCACTCAAAAGTCTGCGACCTCAAAGTAAAGTGCTTAAAAATGCCCTTTTAAGTTTGTAGTTTCCTACCTTTAAAGTCTTTGTGCATGAGCTTTCAGCGAGTGACCACTTTCCTTCTCCTTTTCAGAATCCTCGGACCAGGGCGTCTCAGGCTTATCCCCGCCTTCAAGTCCGAACCCGGCTAAGAAGAGCTGCTCCATCAACTGGTCCCTCCCGGAGCGCATCAAATCCCCACGCACAGTCCGCAAGCTCTCCATGAAGATGAAGAAGCTTCCCGAGCTCAGCAGGAAGCTCAGCGTCAAAGGAAACCCCACGAACGGCCAGCCGGACCCCAGGACTCAGCTCTTGAAGGCGAACGGTCCGGCTGACCTCGGACCCACGGGCGTCTCCACGGCGTCCGCCGGTGGCAACGTGATCTGGCGCTATCATTTAGACAGCAGCGTGAGCACCCAGCAGCAGAAAAAGAGCAGCGAATTGGGGGCGCCCAAATCGGCCATCAAGGGCGGATACTTAAGCGACGGAGACTCGCCAGAGCTAGTCGCCAAATCGGGTAAACACGGCTCGGGTTCGAAAGCTCAGAGAAAGATGCAGGATAAGGACTCGAGTTCAGGCATTCCGAAACTGGCCGACGTGGCATCGTTCCGTCCGTACAGCCCCCCGGAGCAGGGCAAATCGGCATCGCCGCTGCCCGTCTCGGGCCTCCTGAGTGTCCACCTGTGTGGCGCTGAGGGCCTGAAGGCGCCCCGGAGCGACGAATCGCGTCACATCTACTGCGCCATCCAGGTGGACGAGGCAAAGCGGGCGCGTACGGCGCTGCTCCCCTGCCACGGCGACTTCCTGGCCATGGACCACACCTTCCAGCTAGACCTGGAGGACGCCCAGCGGCTGCGCCTGGTCCTGTTCGGTTGCGAGGCGACGACGGCACCGCGGAGGCAGCGAGTGTGCTGCCACGGAGCCGTAGCGCTGGCGCCGCTCTTCAGGACCACTCGCAGTCACAAGCTCGCCGTGCGCCTCGAGCCACGTGGGGTCATGTACGTCAAACTGGGACTCGCGGAGCGCCAGAGCCTGTCGGAGGGAACCGAAGGGGACAGGGAGCGAGAGCGGGCGGTTTTTGGAGTGGACGCTGCTCGGGTGGTGGAGCGCGAGGCCGCCGGGCTCCTGGTGCCGCTCATCATCGAGATGTGCGTCGCCGAGATCGAGAGGAGGGGCTGCCACGTGAGTCTGATGTCATGTTTATTAGATTGAACCATCTCTTTGTGAGGTCTGTTAGTATGGTAGAAATAAAAATGAGATCAAAGGTGCATTGAAAACAACTCTAATCTAATTATAGAGAAACAACTTTAATTCATCTCAAACACAGAGTAAACAAACCTCAGAGCCTAGTATAAGTAGTATAAGGAGTGGATACGTTAGAAAACTACAGCCACACTACCTAGATCAGGCCTCCTATCCAATTTTAAGGCATATTTGTAAAGAAACGTTGAGTTACCACATTATAAATGTCACTCCAGAATCAAATGCACCTCATTAGCATATTTAGTTACACTATATGACCAAAAGTATTTGGACACCCGTCCTTGTTGGACGTCCCATTTCAAAAACAACTGGTATTGAAACAGAGTGATCTTTATGTGATCTTTTCAGCTGGAAGGCTTCTCACAAGTGTGTCTGTGGCAATTTGTGTCCATTTAGTCAAACGAGCATTTGTATGGCTGGTCCAGAAAGCCTCAGTCGATGTTCCGGTTCATTCCAGAGCTGTTCAGTGTGGCTGACGTCAGAGCTCTGTGCTGGACGCTGGAGTTTCTTGAAACCGAGATTTTCTTCATGTCTTTATAGTGCAGAGTCATGCTGGAACAGGAGAGGGCCTTCCGTAAACTGTTGCTACCATTTCTTTCCGCATATCATATAACTGATTTATTACAGCTGTGAGCAGCTGTGGTGGCTAAAACACATGAATTCAAAAATCAGAAAAGACGTCCCAATACTTTTGCCCATATAGTGTACGATCATTCTACCTTTTTTAATGCCCTGTTGGGTGCAGTAGGGTTACGGGAGGGCAGGATGCCAGGGTGTGTGTTTAATTTGTCTTCATTAGAGTTTAGTGCTCTATAAAAGTCTGGTGGCCGGCGGTTGGCTGTACACACTGGCATATTTAGGGTCTCTGTAGGGCTTGTGTACCCAGGCATCCAGCCAGAACAGCAGCCATTCATCTCACACACACACACACACACACACACACACAACCTCCGTCCTATGTACACGACCCACGTGGTCAGAATAAATCCTGGCTGCCTCTCTAACCTCCGTAAAATCATTCTATCTCCGTCTCCTCTGACCCTGCACACACTCTTGTTGACTTTAGCTCGCGTTTGTTCAGCCTCAGGCTGTTTACCTCGGCCCGCCGTGCTATTTTTCTCGTCTCGGACCCACGTTATCTTCACGGCGGCGGATGAGCTCGCTTTCCTGCCGGTTAGCATCTAAATACGGATTAGAAACGTCCGCAGACTTAAAATAAAGCGTCACAGTGGAACCTGGAACGAACTGCAGTGAATCCCGACTGAATGTTCTAAAGTCCAGTCTGACTCAGCTGCTATGCTACATGCACAGAAGCACTGGGACGCCACTTCATTAATAAACTCACGTGTTTCAGGTGTAATAAATCAATTAGATAAAGGAAATTAGATGCTTCCAACTTGGTAGCAACAGTTTAGGGAAGGGCTGTTCCTGTTCCAGCTTGACTGTGCCCCTGTGCACAAAGCAACTTCTATAAAGGCATTTGCGGCATTTAGTGGACGCTTTTATCCAAAGCGACTTACAGTAGTGTGACAGTATACAATCTAATCAATTGAGGGTTAAGGGCCTTGCTTAAGGGCCCAACACTAACAACCTGGCATTGGTGGGGCTTGAACCAGCAACCTTTTGATTACTAGTCCAGTTCCCGACATTTGCGGCATTTAGCATTCGCTTTAATCCAAATCAGCTCACAATTATGACTGAATATGATTTGAATTTGAGCTATTAAGGTTGAGGGCCTCGCTCAGGGGCCCAACAGTGGTGACTTGGCCAGGTGACACCTTACTCTGAGACACCGCTAGCCTGGTTTAAAGAAACTTTAGACCCACTCAGCAGCTCTGGAATGAACTGGAACATCAAATAAAGCTTAATCAGTGCCCAGGCATACAAGTGCTGTTATCTTTAGGCTAAATGGGGACAAATTCCCACAGATACTGTATACTTGAAAGTCTTGTGAGCAGCCTTCTCAGAAGAGCGGTTGTTATAGCTGTAAGGGCAGTTGTCGCCTAGAGGTTAAGATATTGAACGTAATCAGAAGGCTGCTGGTTCAAGCCCCACCTCTGCCAGGTTGCCACTATTGGGCCAGTACTGTAAGTGGTTTTGGATTAAGATTACTTCATTTTAATGCCACTTGGTTTTGAAATGTGACGTCCAATAAGCCGTATAGTGTAAATAAACACCTGGGGGTTTTGTTTCCACTCTTATTGGCTGGTCAGGTTCAGACACGCCGCCCGGTGGTCCAGATCTCACCCGGGTGATAAATCTTGGCTGTTAGAAGTGGGTTTGATTAATGAAATCTCAGCAGAACGTTTTGAGTTTCGGGTTTGAGTTCGTAGTAAAATTTCTGTTAGCTCTTGTGGTACGGTGATAGATTAAGCCGGATTTCCCAGTGGAGTGACCGGGAGCAGGGAGCGTGAGGCCAGGCTATGCAAGCTGAGATGTTTACATGCTAACGCTACCAATCGTCCTCGCTAAACCCTGCTAACAAATAGCATAAACAAGCATCGACTGGTTGCTGATTAAATACGATTTCTTTGGGCAAATACCAGTTAGTTGCTGGCTGATGATACTGGGCAGCACTGTTTTGTGTTTAAAACACATCACGTGCTGGTCGAGGTGTACATGAACATCCTGAACGACAGCAGTTGTAGCCTAGCGGTTAAGATACTGGACTAGTAATCGAAAGATCGCTAGTTCAAGCCCCACTAATGCCAGGTGGCCAATGCTGGGCCCTTGAGCAAGGCCCTTAACGCTCAGTTGCTTAAACAGTATACTGTCACAGTTCTGTAAGTCACTTAGGATAAGAGCGTCCGCTAAATGCTGAGAATGTGTAAACGTAATAGCTACGTTCCTTTTGCTTCTAGTTTTGCCTGCATTAATGGACACACATATGGCCTAAAGTGTGTGGACACCACTTCTAATTATCAAGTTTAGCTGTTTCAGCCACATCCATTACTAACAGACATATGAAATGAATTATACGAAGGACTTCACAAACGCTCCTTCGACTAAATTGCCACAGGAAGCCTCCAGAAGCCTTCCCAGAAGAAGAGTCTAGTCTGTTATAGACGTAAAAGGTGGAGCAAATACATACAATACAAGACCAAAAGTATTTAGACGCCTGACCATTAGCTTGTTTGATGTCACGTTTCAAAAACAAATGGTATTAAAATAGAGTGACCTCTGTGAGCCGCTCTTCTGAGAAGGCTTCTGACAAGACTTTGAGATATGTCTGTGGGAATTTGTGCCCATTCAGTCAAAAGAGGGAGCATTTATATGGCTGGGTGCTGAGAAAGCCTCAGTTGATGTTTTGGTTCATTCCAGATCTGTTAAGTGTTTTTTCTTCATGTCTTTATAGAGCTTGCTTTGATCCTGGCACAGGAAAGGGCCTTCCCTAAACTGTTGCTGCAAATTTAAAAAAGCATATCCTTTCTTTTATATGATGGCTTTATTACACCTGTTAGCAATTGTTGTTGCTGAAACATGTTAATTCGTAAAATTAAAGGAGTGTCCCAGTACTTTTGTCCGTATTGTGTTTTAATGCCTGAGGTTTGGAAACTGGATGTCCAACAAGCTGATGGTCGTGTGTCCACATACTTTTGTCCAGATATTGTAAGTAAATTTCAGTATTAAGTGGACGGTTGTGTGTGTGTGTGTGTTTGTGTGTGATCAGGTGGTGGGTCTGTATCGTCTGTGTGGCTCGGCGGCTGTGAAGAAGGAGCTGAGGGAGGCGTTCGAGAGAGACAGTCTTAACGTGGAGCTTTCGGAGACCAACTACCCCGACGTCAACGTCATTACAGGTAACACACACGAGACACCCCACCCCACCCCACCCTTCAAGTGACCCACATTTTGTCCATCATTTTTACAAGACCCAGGCAACACAAACAATGCATCGTACTCTCTCTGCTCTGCTCTGTACAATCTGGTCCCACTGAGGTTTACAAGATGTAACATAAATCCTCCACAAGGGGGCGTTTACACTCAAGTTTATTAAATTATTATTATTATTATTTTTCTCTACAACCCATTTTTTGGTTAAAAAACCCTCTCCAACCCTACCCTACCCTCGTCCTGCTGACCACAGACCAGTGAGGGTTCCAGGAACCAGTTTTAAGAACCAATAGGGTTCAGATCATTACATAACGAAACATCGCTGATCCTGCTGCTTCGTTCTTAATGAGATTTGATCGGCGTTTGGGTGGTGCGGTGGTCTTATGTGCTAGCCCATCGCTGCTGTGCTCCAAGTTCAAATCTCAGTGAATGCGTGCTGCAATAGCGACCCCTGCTGGCAGCTCGTAGGCACCATAACGAGCAATACAGCTCAATAGATGCGCTGTCCCAATACTTTTGACTATATAGTGTATGTGTGTCTCTCTCTTACACACACGCAAGCTGAGCTTTTTTATAGCTCATTTTAAAAAGCCAAAGGAAAGCAGGTTGAAACACACACACACACTCACACACACAGTGTCCTACACAAACACACTCGCTCACACGTACACACACCTGCTAACAGAAATCCAGCACGTCTGGTATGCCTGTCTCAATGTCACAGACGTCTGGATTTATCTTGTTGGTTATTGGTTAACATGCAGCCGTGCGCACACACACACACGCACACACACACACACACACACACATTGCAAACCATTAGACTTAGTGTGTGGGAACCCAACACTGGCAGGTGATAAGAAGCGGCGACAGATCGTACACGTGTCAGGGGGGGTCGTGTAGTGATCCGGCTCACAATGGGGAATTGGAAATGACTAAATTGGGAGATAAAGGGACCGACTTAAGTTTCTTGGTGTGTTTTTGAGTCCTGGATTGTACAAACACACGTAATCAGGCGCCAGAGAACATTCTGAACTTTAGCCTGAACGGTCTGTGTGAGAAGTGTTCAAAAGGTAAACAGCTTTGTGTGTGTGTGTGTGTGTGTGTGTGTGTGTGTGTGTGTGTGTGTGTGTGTGTGTGTGTGTGTGAATAGTCTCGTAAAGTTTTAAGACAACAACTAATTTTTGATCAGCTAGTTTTTGACACAGTTCACTCTAAAGCTAAATCAGTAGTAGCACAGCTCTTGTGGTGCAGTGATCCGGGTTCGAATCTCAGCTGCGCTATTGGCCGACTGAGCATCTACACAGACACGACAGGCCCAGTGTCAGCGACCCTGACCAGGATAAAGCGGCTGTGGGCTAGCCTAAGGGACCGCTGCGCCGCCAAAGCACTACGATAGTTTTAAGAACTATGCTATACAACATATGGCCAAAAGTATTTGGACGCCTGACCATGAGAGTGACCTCTGTGTGATCTTTTCATCCAGAACAACAACCGCTCTTCTGAGAAAGCTTCTTATGAGTCTTAAAAGTATGTCTGTGGGAATTTGTGCCCATTCAGTCAAAAGCTCGTGTTTTTTGTGTCGCTGACTCCGCCCACCGCCTTCTGTGACTGGATGTCACAAATATGACAGGATGTTCCGGACGTTCGCGACCAGCCGGCCTTTAAGTATGCCTGTGGGAATTTGTGCAGGACAATGGGGGTCCTTTAAACCGAGTTTTTCTTGTCTGTCATGCTGGAGCAGGAAAGGACCTTCCCTAAACTGTTGCTGCAAAGTTATAAGCAAATAGTTTCCTTTAAATAATTGATTTATTACACACATTTCAGTAATTAGAAGGCGTGTCCCAATACTTTTGTCCACATAGTGTATTAAATCATCTCAAAGGCCCTCATTGATTCATTCAAATAAATAAATACTAGATTAATTGTAATTGTTAGTTGTGGCCTCAGATCAGATCTGGAGAAGCTTCAGAAAAGAAAAAGTGTGGGGGTGCCGTGTTAGGACTGATGGTAGGGTAGGCCATAAAACACACATACACACACACACACACACACACACCGAATAGCAAACTTTGGTACTAAGTGTTGACTTCCATATGCTGCTCTCTTCCCCCTCCTACTGTGTGTGACTTCACATGTGTAAATCTGTGTGTGTGTGTGTGTCCTTCAAAGACACAGAAAGTCATTAACAAGTGCTCTCTTTGTGTACGAACACACACAGATGGTATTTTAACTCACGCCTGCTGGATTAGCGGCGCCCCGAGCTCGGCCAGGAGTCCAACACTGACAAAAAAAGGGGGGGATGGGGGAGGGGGCGCACTAAAAGTCAGAGCCCCGGTATAAAAGGCAGTGCTGCCCCCTTCCCTCCTGTCCTACGGGGTTTGTGTGTGTGTGTGTGTGTGTGTGTGTGTGATGTTAGTGGTGCTGTGAAACACTGTTAGCACCTGCGTGAAGTAGCACCACCTGCCTTGCATACACTGATGACCTTGTCTTTATGTGTGTGTGTGTGTGTGTGTGTGGAGGGGGGTTGGTATAGTACAAACAGTGCTGAGAGCAGCTGAGTCACTCACACACATTGGGACAATCATTAACCCTCTTTTAATATTCACACACACACACACACACACACACACACACGAACCAAAGTCAATGTCCGAACACAAACATGTTGTCCGAGTTGTGCAAATGTGTGTGTGTGTGTAAATGTAGGGTAAATGTTTGACATGGCAGTTGTGAGATAATACCGTTTGTGCTCGTATAAACAGCGCTAGTTCGACTGCACCTATTACAAGTGCGTGGAACAGTGGTCTCTTTCCAAATCAGAAAGAGACCTTTACATTGAAAGGAAATGTGTCTGGATGTTCAGATGTTATTCAGAAACCACAGAAATGGATCCCTTAAGCATTTCCATCCTCAGAGGAGCCAATCGTATAAAACTACAATGTTTCACCTTATTAGCTTTATAGGTTTTGTAATTATACAGGGTTCGTCTGAAAACCTGGTGATCTCTCTACATAGATGCATTTTATGTCATCCTACACTCCCGAGAAGAGGGCGTGTCTAAATTCTTAGATCCTTAAAATGCTCCTACTGAGGCGCCTTAATTCTGAGTGATGATCTGACTGAATAACGAGGGAGCGCCCGACGCCTCCTCAGTGCTGAGGGCAATCCCAGCATTCACAAAAAACTACAAACATACTGACTGGATGAATGAGGAGCAACCAAAAAAGTTCCTTTAAAATGTAAATGAATCGTCATTGATGTTTAATTTGTTTTTGGTACATGGAGGGAGGCGTTAGCGGGTTGTGCCACCTCTGTTCGTTCATATGAACGGCCTGAGGCTGTCTGTGCTAGATTTTTAGATATACTTTATTTGTCATATATACATATACAGGTGTACAGTGTGAAATTCTTTCTTCGCATATCCCAGCTTGTTTGTAGTACGGCGCCCCTTGAGCAGAGAGGGTTAAGGGCCTTGCTCAAGGACCCAACAGTGGCTGCATAGCAGAGCCTGGATTTGAACCGCCAATCTTCCGGTTGATAGCCCAAAGCTCTACCCACTAGGCTACCACTGTCCCATCTTAATAAGCTAAAACTGTGGTGGCGTAATCGCTGTAATCTCTGTCTAAGTAGTGCGACTAAATAATCTGCCTTATGAATGTCTTATTACAATCCTCAGGCACCACGGTGGCTAAGTGGGTAGCACTGTCGCCTCACAGCAAGAAGGTCCTGGGTTCGATCCCCAGGTGGGACGGTCCGGGTCCTTTCTGTGTGGAGTTTGCATGTTCTCCCCGTGTACGTGTGGGATCAGGGAGGCAGTAGGCAGCAAGGATAGGGCAGTGGTAGCTCAGCGGTTAAGGTACTGGACTAGTAAGTAGAAAGTCGCTGGTTCAAACCCCACCACTGCCAGGTTGCCACTGTTGGTCTCTTGAGCAAGGCCCTTAACCCTCACTTGCTTAGACTGTATACTGTAAGTCGCTTTGGATAAAAGCGTCTGCTAAATGCTGAAAATGTAAATGTAAATGTAAGGCAGCTCACTAGGTTTTCAGATGTTGGTTACGAGTTCAAGGTCCCAACAGCTTGTTAATGGCAGAGCTTGAACAAAGGACCTTCCGATTACTAGTCCAGTACCTTAATGGCTGAGCTGCTGCCCTGATATAATGTTTAATGTTTAGGTAGTGAGTTTTGGTCCAGACGTTCTCACTTCCTCCGTGACGAGGTGAAGCCTGACTGAACGAGCGATTCTCTGAGCCAGAGTTTTCTCAGGTTCCTCAGCTCGTGATCTGATCCGATAAGCTCCAGATCCGAGCAGCTCTCGGAGCTCTTTGTCAATCGTGCAGAACTGATTAGCGGCCCCGGACGCCGTAAACCAGGTTAGCGCAGCCGCGAGGTCTCGGATCGAGTCCCTGGATTCGGCGTGTCACTTTCTCGCCTGGCTCCGGTCGTTACGTCTCTCGGAACCGGGACGAATTCCAGCGTCTCTCAGAAGTCGCCACAACAATGAGTTTCCCCTCCGGCTGCCGAGCGGGAGGGAGGGGGAGGGGGTATGGAGAGGGTGTGAATAATGACACAGATTTAGGAGATTAGACTCACTGTAATTTGTTGCTTATTTCGGAGGGTCCCGGAGGCACGCGCTCTCGCCCCCGCCGAGGATCCACGGGCACACCGCCGAACGCTTCCCAAATCCGTTCTGTAAATAGCAGCTCAGGCTGGTTATTATATGGGAGCGCGGAATCATTTTCTTTTTTGTTGTATTGGACGTCAGGCTTTTCAGCATTGCAGCATTTCGCTCCCCACCGTACACGCTTACATTCACGGCATTTAGCGGACGCTTTCATCCCTGACTGAATACAATCCAAGCAATTGAGGGCCAAGGACTCTGCTCAGGGGCCCAACAGTGGCCACCTTGCAGTGGCTGGGCTTGAACTAAACCAGCAACCTTCCAATTTCTGATCCACATATACAATACAGATGGTGTTTGTGGGTGTACAATGACTGACTGTAGTCCATGTGTTGCTCTGTACGCTTTGCCCCCCACCTGTACCCTGTTTATCAATCTACAGGGGACCACACACACACACACACACACACACACACATCGCAGGACCCCACTGACCGGGTGGTGATAGTTCTCAACATTGCACTGACTGTAAGATGGTAATAGGAGTGTAGTGTATGGGTGTAGCAGGTGCAGCAGTGTTGTTGGGATTGTCAAATCCTATTATGTTTAAAAAGCACTGGCCTCTTTATTAGGAACACATCCACTTTGTCTGATCACAGGACAGGACGCTGATGTCTTAAGAAATCCAGACAGTCAGAAACGTTCTGTACGGACAAAAGTATTGGGACACCCGAGCATGAGCTTGTTTTACATCCTATTCTGAAACCTTGGGTATTTATACTGAATTACTTTAATATCATCCACTCTCCTAAAAAGCATTTCTACAAGAGTGTGTCTGTGGGAATTTGTGCCATTCAGTCAATATAGTCAGTGAGCTCAGGCACTGATGCTGGAAGATGAGGTCTGTTTCACAATCCAAGTTGAATTCACCCCAAAGGTGGTGAGTTGGGTTGAGACCAGGGCTCTGTGCAGGCAGCTGGAGCTGCTTTGTGCTCAGGGGTGTAATCATACAAATCAAAGAGAAAGGGGACTTCCCCAAACTGTTGTGACAATGTTAAAAGCATTTCATTTACCTTATATCATTTTATAATTCATTAAGATGGGTGTCCACATACTTTTGGCCACACAGTGAATCTGTTTGTGTTCAGGTTTGTTAATGATTGTTTATATCATCTCGTTCCTTTCTCTCTCTCCCTCCTGGTTATTTCAGGTGTTCTGAAGGACTATCTGAGGGAGCTTCCTCAGCCTCTCATCTCTAAGCCGCTGTACGAGGCGGTTTTAGACGCCATGGCCAAGCGTCCGCTGATTATCGGAGCCGGCGGCTGTGAGAACGACCCCGCCGACTCGGAACACGCTGCCGGTTTGCTGGAGACCCTGCCTGAAGTGGAGAAGGTACCAGAAACATCCAGATTACATTTGTGTGCTGTGTTTAAAGCCATGTACCGGGGCAGTTGGGTGGTGCTGAGATCTGGGAATCCCAGGTTTGAATCTCAGCGGTGTTGCATGGACATGATTGGCTAATGTCTGAAGGGGATGGCCGAAACAGCGTCCACTCTTAGTGCAGGTCCAAAGTGTCTTGTCATGCTGTGGTTTCATGCTCATTTTCTCCCTCCAGGTGACTCTGAGGAAACTCCTGGACCACCTGAAGCGGGTGGCGTCTCATCACGAGGTGAACAAGATGACGTGTCAGAACCTGGCCGTGTGTTTCGGGCCGGTGCTGCTCAGTCAGAGGCAGGACGCTTTAGGTCTCGCTAACCGAGTGTTCATGGACTCGGAGGAACTCGCCAGCGCGCTGCACTTTAAAAAACACATCGAGGTCCTGCACTACCTGCTGCAGCTCTGGCCAGGTAAGAGCACAAACACACACAGCAAAGACGTGACGGTCAGTCCGCTCATGCTTCTGATAAACCCGCGGTTCCTCCGGTTCTTAAATATAGTGCGGTGAGATCTGGTACCACATGAAGATCAAACACGATTAACATGTGGTGGATGTAAACTAAACCAGAGCTCTGGGGAACCATGCAAGAACGACCCACCCTGAGGGAAACATTCCTCAAAGTGAGAGCTAAAGAGCTAGTCGTTCTCGCCGTGTGGTCAGCTACATACGCTAGGCAGCTGCGTAGCCTCAGGAACCCCCGGAACACTGAGATTGATTTGGCGTGAGGCATGCGGGAACACGAGAGGTGAGAAAACATCGGTCCAGGGTTCTAATGCAAACGTGGATGCATGGATGCAGTACTGAGTATGACACGGGATTAATAACACAGGATTAATAACATGGGATTGACACGGGATTAATGACAGGATTAATAACATGGGGTTAATAATATGGGATTAATAACATGGGATTATTAACATGGGGTTGACACGGGATTAATGACACAGGATTAATAACATGGGGTTAACAACATGGGATTGACATGGGATTAATAACACTGGAATAATGACAGGATTAATAACAAGGTATTAATAACACAGGATTTATAACATGGGATTAATAACACTGGATTAATGACACAGGATTAATAACACAGGATTAATAACACAGAAATAATGACACGGGATTAATAACATGGGATTAATGATACAAATTAATTACAAACGATTAATAACAAGGTGTTAATAACACGGGATTAATGACACGGGATTAATAATATGGGGATTAATAACACAGGATGAATAACATGGAATGACACGGGATTAATGACATGGGTTTAATAACACACGGACAATAACAAGGGATTTATAACACAGGATTAATGACACAGAAATATGCAGGAACAGGAGAGGACCTTCCCTAAACTGCTACTGCAAAGTTGAAAGCATAACATTTCTTTTATATCATTAATTTATTACAGCTGTTTGTGATATTTGTGGCTGAAAAGCATTAATTCAAAAAGTAGAAGGGGTGTCCCAATACTTTTGTCCTTATAGTGTTTTCCAAAAGTTTGGGGAAGGCCCTTTCCTGTTCCTTCATGACTGCTCTCCTGTGCACAAAGCGAGGTCCAGAAGGAGATGATTTGGCAAGAAAGTGTCCCTGTTTATCTTCACATCACACAGGAAGGACCGTTCTTAAATAGCACTGAGTATGGATGAAACCCCTGAAAATGTTTACCCGCCTCCCCTTCCCAATGGTGGTTACCTGTTGCCAGTGGTGCTACATAGTTACCCCACCACCACCACTGCCCCCCAGCCGCCCCCGGCCGCCCCCGTGGCTCCTTTCCCCCTGACTTCCTGTGCTGAAGAATGCATTAAGCTCGCTCTATAATTACACACATTCCTGACCTGACCTTTCAGCCCAGCGCTTACCAGCTTCACCCCGAAACAATTATACACTCCAGCTTTGACTCAAACCCTTCTCCCAGGGGCACGCTTCCAGTCCAGCCTGGGATTGTGGGTATGCAGCCGAGTGTGCATGTCCTGCGTGTTTGCGTGAGTTCCAGCGTTCGTGTATAATTTAGTCGGACTGGAAGTTCGGGGCCGGCGTGAGCGAGGAGGGATTGTGGGAGCGAGTCGAGGCCGGAGGTTATTTTTATCTGTGCGTATGTTAGAAGCTGCTTGGATTTCAGCCTCCAGGTTCCTCCCGTAACACCAGATGAAGCTTCTGAAGCAGCGGAACGTCCACGTTCTTCTACTCAGAACAGAACATGATATCAGAGCTAATGTGGCTTTCAGGGAATGAAACTCTTCCAGCATGCTGACAGTCGTCGTGATGACATGATTACAGTAACTGAACCCGCCCCATTCCGTAAAAATATCGATAAGAATATCAATACAATTCCTCTTACTAAGAAAATAATTCGTCTCATTTTAGAATTGAGGCTGTGTTACAAATTGTTTTTAATTCTATTTATTTTCACTCAATCCAATCGTGGCCAATTTGATGACCTGGTTGGACACTCAACAGGCACGATCGTCCATGCCTGAGGGAGGGAGATTTATGGGGTTCCTCATTGCTGCTGCAGTTGCGACCTCTGCTGGATGGTTGAGGCGACTGCACAAGAGATGCATGATTCACGGATAGCAGTGCGTGACTCTCGGTATACAATACAGCTCTCAGTAAGTCAGTTTTTAGCGAATTAAAAAAATGGTCTACGACCGTGCGTGTGTCGGAGGGGACGTGTGATGGTCTGGGGCTCTTCTCGGTCAGGACAGGGGTGGTGCAGCTTTGGAGGAAGTTACAATCATATGTACAGAATATGTGCTGGTATGAGTGGATCAGACACAGCAGCGCTGCTGGAGTTTTTAAATACTATGTCCACTCACTGTCCACTCTATTAGACACTCCTACCTAGTCGGTCCACCTTGTAGATGTAAAGTCAGAGACGATCGCTCATCTATTGCTGCTGTTTGAGTCGGTCATCTTCTAGACCTTCATCAGTGGTCACAGGATGCTGGATGGCTGGATATTTTTGGTTGGTGGACTATTCTCAGTCCAGCAGTAACAGTGAGGTGTTTAAAAACTCAGTCAGCATTGCTGTGTCTTATTCACTCATACCAGCACAACACACACTAACACACCACCACCATGGCAGTGTCACTGCAGTTCTGAGAATGATCCACCACGCAAATAATACCTGCTCTGTGGTGGTCCTTTGGGGGTGCTGACCATTGAAGAACAGTATGAAAGGGGGCTAAAAAGTATGTAGAGAAACAGATGGACTACAGTCAGTAATTGTAGAACTACAAAGTGCTTCTATATGGTAAGTGGAGCTGATAAAATGGACAGTGAGCGTAGAAACAAGGAGGTGGTCATAATGTTATGCCTGATCGGTGTATGTACCAGTATGTGTCTCCAACTCCAAAATCAGATCCACAAGGAGGCACCTTCATGCAGCACCTCTGGCAGAAAACAGAAGAGATTCGTCTTCCATATTATTTCATTTTCATGTTTTACCAACACTTTATCCTGGTCAGGGTCAGGGTGGGTCTGGTTCCCCACAATCACTGGGTGCAATGCAGTCACACACCCCGGACAGGACGCCGAACTGAATGTGCAAATGATTCCTGAAAGTGAACGTAAACAAATAATAATAATAATAATAATAATGTTGGATTTGCGATTTGTTTGTTTGCATTCTGACAAAGTTCTCTCATGATTTCAGTCGTGGACGAGCAGAGTAAACCGTCGTCTCCGACCCCACTCCCCCCTGCACCGGTGAGAAGAAGAAAAGAACGTCCTCAGGTGCTGAACCTGAGCGACGCCGAGCTCGCGGGAGTTCTGCGTCCCCGCGCCGGCCGCCTGGACAGCCCGAGCAACCGCTACGCCGGAGACTGGAGCGACTGCAGGGAAACGTACCTCCATCAGAGCAGCGTAGAGGAGGAGGCCGACTACGCCGACGTGCCATACGAGGAGCTGCCGGTCGTCAGGGACGAGGATAAAGATGCGGACAAGGACGAGGAGAATCGGGGAGACGACCGAATGGACGAAGGGGTGGAGAGAACGAACTACGTGCAGATCGAGGTGGAGACGGAGCAGGAGGACGAAGCCGAGAACTTGGTCATCGAGGAACGGCGGGGCGCCATCGAGACGCAGATCCTGGCGTCGTACGATTGTAAGATTTTAGATCCGGAGGAATGCATATCCAAAGATCACACGTACCAGGCCTTCATGAAGATCCAGGAGATCAGCCCAGTTCTGAGCAACCGGGTGAACCTGAGGGACCTGCAGGACAGCATCGACGCGCTCATCGGCAATCTGGAACAAGAACTGAATAAGAACAAGCTCAGCATCAGCTACTGACTTCAGGTTAGACTCCGTTAACGTCTCGATGAGTGGTGAGACTTCTCCATGGAGTTTAAAACAACATTCCATACCTTCACGTCTTTATCTGAGACCTTCGCTGGAGTTTCTCCCGGTTCCTTTGGTTGGTCAGTTACACTATTGTGCCTTCACAGTGTAAAGTTGGTACTTCAGGCCTGTGGAGAGTTTTTTGCTAATTTTATTGTTTGTGAGGTACAGAAAATAAAACTAATGCACTTACAAAGCTCGCTTTCAGAGGTGGGGCCCAGAGTCTAGGTCAGAGAAGAAGCTTCTACAGTGGGAGAACTGTATAAGTAGCTCATCATGAAATAGAAATCCCAAACCAAAACATCCCAAAATCCCTAAACTATTTATACATCATTAAACCATCTCATACAGCTCTCAAAACTCTTAATCTTAGTCTTCAAACTTTAGTCGCATCAAGTGTTGTTCATGCCTGGTTGGTATTAAAACCCCAGCTTGTATCTACACTATATGGAAAAAAGTATTGGGACACGCCTTGTGGTTTCAGCCACAACAGTTGCTAACCGGTGTAATAAATCAAGCTCTCTAAAGTCATGAAGAAGAGCTCGGTTTAAAGATGCTCAAGTGTCCAGCACGGAGTTCTGACCTCAGCCCCACTCAACAGCTCTGGAATGAACTGGAACATCAACTGAGCCTTTCTTATCCAAGATCAGTGCCCAGCTATAACCACTGCTGTCCAACAAGCGTATGGCCAGGTGTCCAAATACTTTTGACCATATAGTTTATACCCATACTTACTTTAAACACCGGGTCGTTGACCTGCAGTGGGCCGGGCAGTTTCTTCTTGACCTCAAATCATTAACATGAACTGTTATTCCGATAATGATTGAACCTAGACGCTGGGATTTTTGGGGTACGGAAAAGATACAAACTATTAATCACACTGCAGTTAAAATAATAGTAATATATGTAATATATTTAATTTAAATAGAAAGGTACGCTCTCTACAAACTGTGTAACTAATGATAGTATTAATACTCCACCTTATTCTACATCCTTCTTAGAACCTTAATCTAATTCAGGACCCTACTGACCCAGACTGTGGTCCATTCACCCCAAACCTGTCTGTTTTTATTCAGAGTAAAAACACTGCAAAGGCGCTAAGCAGAGCCGACGACCTGACTGCACGTCCACACAAACACAATTGGTCGTGTTTCAGGGAGGAAAGGTTGGACGGGGTTTCTTCCCGCTGCTATATGCGATATATTCGGGGCTGGTCTGGACATCTACACGAGTGAGGGGCGGGATCACATGGTGATAACAAGCGGCTGCAGATTGGACACGTGTCGGAAGGGGCGTGTGGTGATCCGGGTCTGCTCGATCAGATCGGGGGTTGTGCGAGCGGCAGCGGATTTACAGTAGTGAATTGGAAATGACTCGATTGGACCGTCACAAAAGGGTCAGTTTGGAATCAGGCAAAGGTAACGTAACTTTAAAGTGCCTTCATAAAGCTGATCACATAAGAATGGACTCCAGCGCTAATCTAGATGTGTATGTCTGTTCACTCCCAAAATTAAAGCAATAAAATAAACCTTTAACAGTATTTAGCGTTAATAATATTTAACAACAGCAGGACGAACCTGTAGAATAATATTTAAAATCTGAACCTATATTTTCTTTACCTATTACTAACAAAGTCTCGACTTCTGAACGTGTAGGTACGAAATGCTACAGAACCCGAGACGCCGCGTTAACAGCAGCACACAGCTGGTTGTGTGTTTAACCGTGACGGCGAGTAACGACGGGTTTATGTTCTCCACAGACCAGGGATACAAAGTCATCAGTATTTATCAGATAAAAGTGTATAAATGGTTGAGATATTTTATTATTATTATTATTTTTTGACAGCGTACTTTTCATGTGTGTATTTAAACGTTTCTAAGCTGCCTTGTAGGATTCAGTCTGTAGATCAGAATCAGATTAATAAGTGTATGAATAAAGATTTTGTTTCTCCGGCACGTTTAAGCCGAATCAAAGGTATTCACGCATAACTGATGGTTTTGTACACGTGAAAAGTTCAAAGCTTTATGCTCCTATATACACACACAGACACGTATGTAAGTGTTTATCTGCTCGCGTTTTCTCTTTCTGTATTTATGATAAATGTAAATAGAGATTATTTTAATAATGCTCACAGTTTGTTTGGCAGCTGCTCACATGGTAGGAAATCAGTCGTTCAGAACTTTTATTTTCACATTTTTATTTTATAATTGCGCATTTTTACCCACAGATAATTCGGGTGCCTTAGAGGCCGTGTACCACCCCTATAGAGCACAGCCGGTCAGATTTTGGCATTCAGAAACATAAAAAAGGTCTGCGTTTAACCAGTCTGCATTTTCCGACCTCTGTTTAGTATTTGTTAGGCATGAGAGAAGTGTTTATAATATCTGATCCATAAGAAGCTGATCTGCTATTTATGCACTAAAAGCTAAAAACAGCTAAATGCAAAGCTAGCTTGATAAATATTGTAACTAAGAATTACCTCGTTTTGTAGCTTTGTAACAGTAATACTTAGATAATAATAATTAATAATAAATAAGTAATAATTAGGATTAAACTGTTCCTGTACACAAACTGTTACATACTGTGTTTCTTGGTAGCCTTCCTCACTCTTCTCCCAGTCAGTTGTTAGCAAGCTAAGCTAACACAACACCCATAAATAATAAAAAGCACAAATAGACACACATAGCTTATCCTGCTCCCTGACAGACTGTGCTCTCTGTTGCTAAACATATATAAATACGTTAAAATAATAAAATGATATACTGTATATATACCTGAGTTTTACTGTAGTAAACATCAGCTGGTGCTGTGCTAAAGGTAGCGCCTTCTCCGATTTTCTGATTTTGATGTGAAGTTCCGCAAAACTGTTCTGTGATTGGTTGTTAACATAAACTCAAAGGGTCAAAGATTTGCT